>NC_048897.1:16570613-16649283 GCF_011077185.1 Oxyura jamaicensis | reverse complement strand
CCTTTTCCTTTTCCTTTTCCTTTTCCTTTTCCTTTTCCTTTTCCTTTTCCTTTCTTTCTCTCTCTTTCTCTTTCCCATTCCCATTCTGTCTTTTTCTTAAAGCAGTTATGCAGTATGCTTTCAGCCAGCTATTTCATGCTCTAGGAAGTTTTTCTATAGTGTGGAAGTTTCATACCCTCTCTAAAGGAAAGTGCTTGTTTTGATAGCTGGCATATTGCATGTAGAAGATGATAAAATGCAGTTAACACTGGTGGCTGAACTACCACCCTGTCAATGGTCTCTTCAGATCAGGATTAAGACATAATTCCTTGTCGTAAAGTGTGGTGGAAATTCACAGTTCCATTGGAAGTGTTTAAGGCCAGGTTGGATGGGGCTTTTGAGCGACTTTGTCTGGTGGGCGACCCCGCCCATGACAGAGAGGTTCAAACTAAGTGGTCTTTAAGGTCTGTTCCAACTCATTCTATGATTCTATCATTCATAATGATAGAATTGATTCATTGATAGACATAATTCATTGGTAGAAATGATTCATTATCCTTGTTTCAAAATGAGACACCTTCCTTACCCAAGGAGTTTTCTCAGACTCGGGTGCATTTGAATAATTACTTTAAATTATTTAGTAATTTAATTAATGCTTTAGTTCACTACATTATCAATCTTATTGCAAATTCCAGAGAGAAGAAAATAGAAAGAGAAAAAGAAAAGTTTAAATGAGAAGATTCTAGTCCCCTTTTCTTTCTGAAAAGTTTACATGGTAGATGGGAAGACAAGTTTTTTTACAATGAACAATTATAGTCTCATTTTTTTTTTTTCTTCCTTGTAAAGTTATGTTCTTGTTTGTATTGCTATATTTTCATGATGCAGCTGACTTTTTGAGACTTCTTGAGATTTCTTTTTTTTTTTTTTTTTTTTTTTTTGGGTGGGGTGGGGGAGGGTGGCAAGGACCATGAAAAGAAAATGGATTTTACTATCAAATTCTGTGTTGCAAAATTGAATTAATTAATTCCACAGGTGAAGACAGATAGCTAATTAGAAATTCAGGTGGTATCTTTTTCTCTTTCTCTTTCCTCATTCCTCAAGGAAATCAGTGTTACACAATCATATAAAAAGTTGAGAAAATCTTCTTTCTTCTCCTTTTGTGTTTACAAATTACTTTAAAATAGCTTTCTCTTTCCTTGAATTGATTCCCTCTGGAAAACTCTCTGCCAGGTAATTTATTTGGCTAAGATTTTAAGTCCATTATGAAACAGTTGATTGCAACTATTCTACAGTAAGATTAGAAGATATGATCTATTTTTATTAGCTACATTAGCTAATCACACACTTCTGCTTCCTGATGACAATGGATCTTTGAAATTGGTTTCCAAATAAAATTTCTGATTACAAAATAAAAGCCAACATCCCAACAGTATTCAGGAAAAAAATCCTAATATCTACTGTGCCTATTCTTTTTTCAATCTTGTTAGCTGTGGTACCAGCATCTTGTGGAACAAAAGCAGATTTTAAAAGAATAGTTCTTTTCCAGTGTATTACCAGCAGATGTTAAAGAGGACATTTTGTGAGTATGTTTAGTGTAGGAGCAGTAAAGCAATGATACAAGCATAGGAACATGCCACTGGATGTTGTGATGCGGTCGTTTGTTAGGATGTAGTTCTGACAGGAGTCCAGTCTGCTTCTGTACATTTCCGTAATCATCCCTAGAATTCTTATGACTGAGAGAAATGCAGTTATTCTGGGATTGCCCAAGGTGCATGTGGTGAAAGGATGTGGTATGCAAATAAAGAGCTACACATTGAAGAGGAAGTGGAGGATGGATTAGGCATAAGCCAAGCATTTACTTTTTTTTTTTTTTTTTTTTTTTTGGGTGGGGGGTGAGGGGGATTTTGTCTCTGCAGATGCTAATAAAAAGCAGTCATGGCACTCAAGAATAACGTAATTTCAGCACTTGTGGCCTTCCCAAAGGGAGCAAGAAGAGTAGGGTGCTCTTAGCATGTCACATATCTCAACCCGTCCACGGCTTTGTGGACACATCAGGGCAAAGTGACTGCAGCATTAAGAAGGGTGGATTAGCTGGCTTTTCTTGAGTCAGCTTAGGTAAAACGAACAGCAAAAACATGACAGCACAGGCTCTAGTCACCAAAGTAAATAGTCAAATGTGTATAACGAGTGCTGAGGTGCATGCCATTTTGTCATCAGTGCTACTGTTATCCTATCTGGGTAGAAAAAAGCTAGTTCAAAATTAACATAACTGCGCATAACTTTTGACATAGCCCCATCCAAGTAGAGCTAATGTAGTAGAACATAATGAAATATAATATAAATATAATTGGTTATTTACTTGTTATTCTTTACTCCATAATAACAATAAAAGCTAGTATTTGGATGAAAGACAGCACCAGCAATTCAGAGGCTTTATGAGGATAAATTTAATGCCAAAGACTCGGTAAACTGAAGTTTTAGGAAACCTAAGCAGATGTATTAGACTAAAATTCCTAATCCTATTCATATAGAACATTTCAAAATGCCTTCAGAATGATAGACCTTACCATGCTAGCAGAGTCAAATGTTGTCTCTCTGATTCAATTTGTTACCTTTTAATTCACTTGTACATCTGTGACTAAAGAAAAAAAGTAGAAAAAAAAAAACAAAAACAAAAACAAACAAACAAACAACAAACAAACAAAAACAACTGGCAGAAAAATACATTCATTTTGTCAGGATTTAGTTTTCTCACTTCTCCTGTCAGAGAAAAGAAAGTATCTTAGCATCATGTACTATGAATACATTAATGTTTTGATCTCACTTAAGTCAATTTGTGAGACAAATTGCCTATAAGTATGTAGGATTTCTTGAAGGATTATACTATGAAAGTTAGATTTTTCCCAGGATGCAGATAAAATCCAGTGCAGCAGAATAGAGAAATCAAACTTGTGATATTTCTGTCAACTGAAAAACATGAGCTTTACTACTTATTTACAGAGTACAAGAATCAGCAGCTTTTCTTTTTGATTAGTTGGTGAAACTGTCTGAAAATTGTCAAGTGACACAACGCCAACTAAATGAGTCTTGAAATCTGTTGGGCCATGTCATACTGTGATATCGTTATCAAAGAATGTGCAGACTTCACACTCATCCCATGAGTCATTCCAAGATAACATTGCATGGTGCCTCCTTTAAACCACTCAAGAGTTTCCTGTCAGGTAACGTGGCATACTACTCAGAAGCAAAAACAAAGTAGTAAAGTTAACATTCAGCGCCTGAAATAATTTTTACTTTGAAAGATAAAACAAAAGCTATATTGAAGATAGATGACATATCTAACACTGACAGATGCATTTTCTCATAAATTAAACCTGACCAGATTTTGACACATTCATATGTTTTGTACCATAGTGATGGACAGAAAGCTTTGACGTTAACGGGTGTTATACTGTTTTCACAAAGAACATAGAGACTGGTGCTTAAATGTCTCTAGTGTCAAGGTCTCTTTATCAATAAGGAGAGCTTTCCTCTGTGTGAAAAAATAGAGCAAGGCCTCAGGCCTTCTTCATCTTAAGAAGAGCTGAAGTGACAGCCTCTGCTTGTCCCTCTGATAGGTAAAAAATTCATGCTGCCATAACAGCTTGCCATAGATAACAATCCACAAAAATCATTGGAATGAGGGCTGAGGGCTTTTTTTTTTTTTTTCTAGCTGAAAGATAGTTGACTTCCATGTTAAAATCTCTATTTGACAGAAGTCACACACTACAATCGGTACTCTCAACTGAGGCAAAGAATATCAAAATCTTGGCCAGTTAATGATATTGTTAATGAAATTTGAATTAAGCTGCTTTGAATATGATTTGTTTCATGTTCCTCTCTTGACAGTTACTCCCAGCTAGGCAGATCTCTCTCTCTCTCTCTCAATTTTTTTTTTAATTCATCCATGGTTAGAATGTGTTGAAGTTGACTCCTTTTTCAGTTGGGAATGCAAAAGCAGAAGGAATACATTGTATCTCTGCTGAAGAAATGAGTATGAATTTCAGAACCTGGCCTGGACACTGGTCTACAGCCTGTGGACGTATGAAAAGAAAATGCTTAAGTGCCTTGGAAGGCTTTTCAAAATTATTTGAAGTCTTTCTAGCCAGAGATGTGTATGTTCTAACATCTGTATCATAAAATATGAAAGGTAAAATTTTCAGTCAGTTTTACTGGAATCTCTTGTATGGGCTGCACTTATTTGTAGCAAGGCTTTTATTATTGGCAATTAGTCTAGTATACAGTCTAGTATACTAGTCTACTCTAGTTTTACGAGTTATTTGTCCTAAATCTGAAGTTTAAAAACAATTATATATCTGTTACAATTTTAATCAGTGTAAAATTAAGATATATTAATTTTCAATAACCAACACACATTACATCATATCTAAAAAGAAAAAAATCCAGCTTCTGAAACTTCAACAATTCAAACTGAAAACATGTCTAAAATCTGTTTTCTGGGATGTATTTAAAGGACTGTCTGGAGCAGATAGCTCTGCAAAGGAAGCCCTTCACTTGCAGAGGCAGAACTATCAAGTCTCAAAGGCTGTACTTGTCGCTAATGAAACCAAAAGTATGCAAGGATAATTCTCCATATGAGAGAGACACAAGAAATGGTGAGAACTGCAGACTAAATGGTTACCAGCTACAGATAATGAAAGATACTTCTGCCAGCATCTGCCAGAAAGAAAAGAAGAAACTTGCTATTAGGCATAAGTTGGGCAAATCGGCAGGGAAGACATCATTCCAGCATAGCCTTTAGATATGTCTCACAAATTTCAGTCAGCTCTAATTGTTATTTAAAAGTAGATGTTTTCCAGCTATGATTCTCTCTTCCATTTTGTTTGGACTGATCTTTAGCCAGTTTTCTCCAACTCATGCTCTCATTTTGGGCATGTCTGAAGATCAAAGGCTTTTTCTTTATCAGCTAGAGAGAGATTTTTCTCACCATACCCTTGAAGTTTCAAAGTTATTTCTCAGTCTTCCCAATAGTTTTGGGAAATAAAAGGAGTTAGTTAATCAATGGAATATCAATTTAGTGAATTTTGTCATTGATAAAGTCCGTGGAGTTTCACATAAAGCAGACAATTCTGTTCAGCAGAGACTAGGGTGGTGGAATAAGCTCACTGAAGACGAATCACATATGCTCGAGCAAGTTCTCAGTGAATCATATGAATCTTTACCCAATTAGGCCAGAAGGAAATCTGACACCAGAAACACATCTGAATTTGAGGTTCATAGCTGTACCTCCTCAACATCCTCATACAAAGAGAAAAAGAGAGATGATAATTGGCAAGGCTGGCAATTTTTTGGGATGGCTTCTGAAGGATGGGCTAATCAGCTACTCATTTGAGGTTATCTGTCCAATGATCTCCTGCTGACAGGCAGTAAAAATCATGGGTGCCAGATACTTTTAAAGCAGAGATCACTCTCTGAATGCCAAGCCTACAAGGCCTGTTATTTTGATGCAGCTTGCCTGGATATAGGAGGCCTGGTTTGGAAATTGTTCCCTTTGATAGATGTTGTTTTCCCCTTCGGCTTCCTAGGAAAGTGAAGCACGTAATAAACATAATAAACTCACAGCACTTAGAGGTAAGCTTTCAAACCAGTCCAAGAAAAATATTATTTATTATAAAATAATTCTGAACTGAAACCAGAATCATCTTCTTCAACAGATACATAATTGTAACCCATAGCATTTTCTTCTGACTGAACATCATATTAATTTTATATCTTCACACTTATTTCCCATACCTTTTGGGAAGGATAACGAGCCTGTTTTTAAAAGTGAATATTTTAAACCCAAAGAAATCAGTAAGATATATATAATGGTCAGTTCTGATTAACTGCATCTGTCATTTCTGGAATGTTTTGGAAACTGAGATACACCCCAGATGTGGCAATGTTTTGTAAAATCTTGGAATGCCAGTGAGCATATCTATCACAGTATTGTTTAAAGTTGGAGACTTCTAAATCCTATCTCTATTTCATGTGCAGTATTTAGGCACTTGATTGTTTGGTATTTTTCTGTGTGGAGTGACAGAGTTAGAATTCAATGTAAACTACAAAGATTGCAAAGGTTGACTCATTATATTTGCTCATTTGTATATACAATGCCCTCATTTGTTTTAAAACTCTCCTGTGCAAGCCAATTGTTTTGCATATTTTCCATACTTCATCCTCTGCTAATGAATTACAACCCTAAGAATCTCTGTTAGTGAATTCTTATTCTTTAGGGATAATTAAATACCTCACTAAGTGTATAAGTATAAAAATAATGAATATAAATAATGAATATAAACCAAATTTTATAACCATGTCATAGCCATTACATAGCTATACATTACAAAATTTAACTATCAAAAATAGTCTTAGATGGATTTTGATGGATTTTGAGTCAAAAATATAAGATGTCTAATAATTATGGAATTTTGCTTATCAGTATAGACTGCTTGTTTTTATTTGTGACTGTGAAAAATGTCTTTCCATTGTACAATTGCAATGCTTACAGTAAGGGGATGCTTACTGCTTTTCACAAGAAAATGAAAGCATTGAAATGAAGTGACTGTTTTTCATCTAGCCAAAGTTAAATTTCTTTTTGTATGCCAAATTTTGTTGGACAAATTTCTTGCCTTAGAGTGAACAAATGTATTGAAAGAATCATCAAAGATATTTCTTCTGAGCTCAGTCACCCATGGCCAAAAGTATACGGCTTGTTACTGATGCAGTTTTTGCAGAGAATGCATTCTGGAAGGTTCAAGATGGCCTCCAGTTAATTAGGTCAGACTGTGGCTGAGGAGTATTTCATTCCTCATTTATGGTATTTTCCTACAGAGCATCATTAGTAAAACATTCTATGCTTTTATTTATCTAAGATACTTTCTCATCTGCATCAGCATGATTATTGAGGCTTGATTATTCTGTCAACTGATATACAACATAACAATATGAACAAAGAAGTATAATTTCTCTGAATTTTGAAAGCTGGAAGATCCCCGGAAGACAGACTGGAGGTGCTCATAGGGGATCTGATTCAGGAAATCATTTGAGCATTAGCTTTAAGACTGTGTGAGAGTAGATTGACTTTCATAGAACTCAAGTGTGAGTCATGTTCAGTCTCTGCATTCTTGCCATAGTCAGTGTAGAGGGATGTAAAGCGTATACTTAAAACATATACCAAAGCGCTGTGCTGAGGTTGTGGTGTTCAGATTCGCATTCAGACATAGGTGGTTTTTTTGCTGTTCTGCTGTTTTTGCATAGAAGATTTACATGTTCCATCAGGTAACATATGGTTACCTGGCAACAAGAATATCCTCATCTTATTTCCTGTAAGAAATGTGATATGCTCATTGCATAAGTATCAAACCAATGATGGATATAAAATGAGACAGTGTGATATTTAAAATCAATATATGATAGTAAATGGAAATGATAACTTCTAAATGGTGATGAGAAAGCACGAATTTCTTGCAGGACTTTCAGCACCGGGGGATTCTTTATAAATACTTCAGTAATTAGGGAAATAATTTCTTCTTATAACTGATCCCACAGATAGAGCAGATGTTGAAAAGTCTTTGGTACAATTTGGGTGGCAAGAAGCATTCCTCCATCCCTAGGATGTGTATGGTATACAGAGGAAATATGAAAATTCCTCATGGAGGATTCTTGCTGTGAATTTGTCTGCTAAAAAGTGAACAAAAGTGTAGCAATGGCATTTCTCCCTAGAACATTCCTTTTGCACTGTCCCTGCCCTTCATTCAGCTTGATGGCTTAGACAGGGGAATGGATGGGGATTTATATTCAGGTGTTAGAAATTGGGCAGAGGGAATACTTCATTAGATTGTGTCAGCTGTTCTAAACCATTAATGAGTGTCCAGTCTGAACCACTGAAAAAGTGGCTCAGAGGACTGAACTGACAAGTTCACCCCACCTAATGTGAAAGGTTCAACAACAAAACCATCGCTCCCTGAAACCATACACTTCCCTGAAAAACAAGCAAACAAACAAAACCAAAAAAACAACAACAGCGTACTACATTCTGGGCCTTATTTGTGTGGAAGGGTGAGGGCAGGAACTGACAGAACTGGTACTGACAGACATGCAAAATACAAAGTGCTTGTCAAAACAACATTTGACACATTGCTAGGTTCTACTAAACCCTTTGTGGTGAGAACTAGGAATGAGCTGGAGCACCACACATATCTTTGTTTGTAAGTGATCTGATAGGGTTAGGAAATATATTGATTATACTGGAATGGAAGCAGGTAGCAGCTTGATTTTGTAAACACTGTAAGTCAGAAAGCCTTTGTGAGTAATCAGTACCAGCCAGAAAGCAGTCACCTTGATAAATGACACTGAAGAGTCTGAGATGCAAATGCAGATGCTGTAACTAAGACTAGAATGACTCTAAAATGGCTGGACTCTCAGAGTGCTCCTTAAATCATATCTGTAGTTAAAACAGAAATTACAATTAGGTCCAGCCTCAACATTCAGATTATAAGAATGACATTGCAAGAATATATATATTTTTCCTCCAGGTTATGGAAATCTGTAGAATATAAATTGCTGAAAAATTATCCATTCCTCCCTCATGCCCTGTTTTTGTTCACCTCAATTCTATTAGGTGGTAGCTATGTTACAGGGATACAAAGCATTCAGGAGAAAGATCTCCAGCATATTATGGGCTGTTATCTGCAATCATCAGTTCCTCAGTTCCATTTTCATCAGTGTTAAGAAAGATAAACAGTTTTTTTTTTTTTTTTTTTTTTTTTTTTTTTTTTAATTGTGATGAAAAACTGCAGGGAGCATTTTAGGATTTAAATTTATTAGGAAATGTTTAGGGTAACCACCAAAGGTGGGGAGAGGGAGAGTTCAAGGAGGATCAGATGTGGGAGTCTAAAGGGAAAAGGGGATAAAGCCATGCATAAACTGGCATCTGGTCAGTATGCTTGTCTGGCCATGCCCTGAACCTGACCAGAATAATTTGTCCCATTTTATTGAACTCCATTTTTAACCCTTTCGTGGGTGAGGATCCCTCTAATCTTTGTTCTCTACATGTGCAGAGATCTCCACATGTGTGGAGATCTGAATGCAGCAGCTGGAATGGGGAGCAAGAGTCACTGGGGCCTGTGTAGCTAGGGTGCCAGCAACTGGAGTGAGTGCTCCTGTCAGCGTCTGGTTGCTGGTCACTTATCAGGGCAGATTAATCAGTGAGTAGGTGAAGTGGTTTGGGGGCCGGGTGTGCATGCATGGGGCTTGTTTCTGTGAGTGAGACAACCTGAGGAGTTGGCTTCTGAAGGGATGAGGGGATCCAGGCCAAGTGCTGAAGAGATCACAGGGTCTGGAGGTCGGCAGGGAGATCCGTGGTGTGTACTCCTGTGTGTGTGAAGGGTTTGTGTGTATGAGTGTGAGTGAGGGGTCTGTACCAGCAGCTGGAGGGAGGCTGCAGCCTTGAGGACTCTCAAATGCATGCACCAGCAATGGGAGGTACCAAGGATCCAGTGGCAGCCTCAGGGCAAGCTGGGTGTCTGAGGGCAGCTGCTGGAGGGATCCACATTGCACAAATCTCTGTATTTCCCAGTCAGGGACCATCAGTCCCCATCAGCCAGAGAGTGGCACTGGATGAGGCTGTTAACGCTGTTTGTGTTTGCATGAGCTCTGTGTGTTTCTGTGGTGTTGATCTGTGCAGCTGTCCATGTGTATATTAATATGTGTGTTGTATAAGCATTTGTGTCTGTGCCTACTGGGAACACATGCACATCCTCATTGCTGGTTGGCTTGGGGGCTTGAAGCTGTGGCAGCATCACCTCTATTAGACTGTCAGGTTTGTCCACTACCTAACATTTACCACCACTAGCTGCTACCAGAACATATCAAATAGGATGACTTTTCACAGAATCACAGAATGGTTGAGGTTGGAAGGGACCTCTGAAAATCATCTAGTCCACCCCTCCTGCCAAGCAGGATTACCTAGACCACCCTGGATGGCATCCAAGCGGGTTTTGAATATCTCCAGAGAAGGAGACTCCACAAGTGCTCGGCAACCTGTTTCAGTGCTCTGTCACCCTCACAGTAAAGTGCCCTCTTTTCTTCTGACCCAGTACAGCAATTCTGTACAGACAATCTTAACAGCCATGCCTAGCAAAAAAAATTAATAATTAAAAATAATGTCATAAATTCCTGCTAAATTCCCTTTACCATATTTTCCTTATCTGATTCTCTACTTTATCCTCCCTACATGAAGTCATCTATTGTCTTTGTACCAACCATCCTTACCTTTAGACATTCATCTTGGATAACTTTGTAGCTTTACTGCTCTTATACTCTTTCAATCCACCTGAGGGAATAAAAATCATCATAAATTTAATAGTTCTACTGAACAATGAAAGAACAAACCAAGAAGTAATCCAATGAACAAAATGAAAACTAGTGCAAATTATGGCTGAACTTGATCCATAGCCAAAGTGATGTGAGGTGTGAATTAGTATTTTGTCATTTTTCTTTACTTTCTACAACAAATCACAATGAAAAAAAAAAAAAAAAAAGGAAGATGGCATGCAGCTATTTACATTTGAGTTCATTGTTCTTAAGTAATGTTATAGTATGATGTACCCATGAACCTGGAAAAAAAAAATCAAAACAATTACATATGTGTTCTAAGAAGTCACTGTACTATCCACTTATCTCTCTCTCTCTCTTTTTTTAAAGTTTTTAAAAGTTTTTAAAAATAATCTCTTCCATATCCTTTATCCTTGTATGTAAAAATAACTTTCATAACACCACCACAGATATATTGTGGAATCAAGCAGAGAATTTAGGGAAAATGTTCCAGCTAAGAAAGAAAGTATTATAACCAGTTAAAATTGTGATGAGACTGTAGCTTAATAGATTCTAATTAGCAGAAAATAAATTTCAAGCACCATATTCTGGAGCTAGCAACCCCAGGAAGGTCTGTCCCCTAGAAGTGTCTGCAGAAGGGATCTTACAACAACAGTTGAGTTCTAGCAAAACTTTTGTACCCCCAAACCCAAAGATTTCATCATCCTGATTCAGAGAATATTTTCTCTTTGCTACTTCAAGAACCAAGTGAGGTTTGTCATGGAGAAAACTTGTATTCTATTAGCTAGGGATCAGAGAGGATCAGAGTCTGAAGTTATATAGTTATATTACTTCAGGTTAGAAAGGAGTATGCAATTTATTAGAAGCAGCCAAATGTCTTTTGTTTTGTTTGACAGAGCTACACATACTCAAAGACACTGCAGTAGCTTAGGGCTGTGTATTTGTTATTTCCCTTCTGAATAAGCTGCACACGATTTAACTGCCTAAGCATTTACATATTTTCTGAGACTTCCTCATTGCAAAAGAGAAACGTCTGTCTTCATAATTGTCAAAACACGCTACTCTTTAATCTGGCATAATATTTACATCTCTGGTACTGTGTGTCAGGAATTCAGGCTCAGGTAGTAGATCGTATCAAATTTTAGTAAGTGATAATGACACTAGGGAAATGTTGCCAGGAGAAACATCTGAACTATGCAAGTTACAAATAGACATTCAAGCACTGATTTAAGGTGCTTTTGATTCTAATATTCCTTTGAAATGTCATTGAAATTCTTAGGTCTATTTGTACTAGGCATTGCCTTTCTTAATGAGGTGCAGTGTTGTCTCATCTCCTCTGAAGCTGAACTGAAGAGCACTACACATAAATCATCCCCAGCAAATCCTTTTCAAATCCTTTTTTTTTTTTTTTTTTTTTTTTTTTTGATTTTGTTTTTTGTTTGTTTGTTTGTTTTTTCCTAGCAAACGTACATGGCAAATGCCTGGTGTTATTCACCTGACTCTAAACCTGACATATTGAAATGAAAGTACTAGGGATGAAGACATTTTCTTAGCCAGTTAGAATATAGATGCTGAGCTGACTAGTGAGAGGGCCATTTTAGAGTATCTATTCCACCTGATTGATACAAAACTTTCCAATTTAATTTAAACTATCTATTCAGTCAAATTATCTTACATGAAGCATTATGCATCAGAGAACCTCTATGCTACCCATATCGTGACTTCTTGACATGACTCCACATTTCTATAACTGTCCTTGGCAACTTTTTTATCCTAAGCCACTAAAGATCTGAAACTACATTGCTGCCTTATCCCAGGTGTCCAAGTCCATACTGAGCCCACCTGAAGTCTGTGAGTATCCAAATCCCCTGAGCATGCTGAAAGCTCGAGGGCAGCATGTGCCTGTGACATGCCTGTGACAGATATTTGGAGTGTCTCTTAGGCTTGCATATTAAAAATCAGTTGATTGTTATTTTATTTTTTTATTTTTTTTGGTGGTGCCATTCAGATCTGATTGCATTATATTTAGTGAATTTATAGTATGAAAAAAACTAATCAAGAAATAAAACCAAAAATACTATCAGTGTATGTGACAATGATACAGTAGACTAATTAGCCTTCAAAGACATTTTGTCCCATTCTCAGACTATACTCACATTAAGACTGACAAATACTGCTTTTTGTTACATGTCTGTTTGGGGCAGTACCTGTTAGAAAATATATGCTCTCATACTGAACTAAATGTAATTATGGGTTAGTGGTGCAGTAGAAATATATTAGTGAATGTATTTATTTATTTTTATTTTTTTTAAAAAAAATATGCTAAAAAAAGTAGTCGTTAGCTTACAATTAAGAAAAGAAAAGAGCTCAGTCTGCTTTAAATGAATAGAATATACTGGGGGGAATGATCAGAAATATCCAACTAAAAATCTGTTAAAATTTCAAATGGAACATTTCAATTTCAAATGGAACATTTCAATCAACATTTCAAACATTTCATTTCAAAAAATTTCAAATGGAACAATTTTCAAAAAGCTGATTTTGCCAAAATCTCTGTCATTATTAAGTAAAACCGAATGCTTTTATTTATATGTAATAACTATATTACCACATTCAGAATAAAGAAAAATGAATGGTACTCTGCAAAAAAGTCTGTTAGTTTCATTTACAGCCAGTGTGTTCACAGTCAACTGCTCTATGCAGCATTAAAACAAAAACGTTGAGATTAATTTATAGTAATGTGAATATCATCTCTAAAATAGAACAGAAAATGCATTTTTTGCTCTGCTCATAGCTCCAGATGGCATGCAGATTCAGAAAAGAGATAACTAATGATTACCTTCAGGAGAAGAGATGAACAGAAAGACAGGTTGATTTGACAAGTTTATTGTACTCTGTTTCTTTTGTGTAACAGGATTCTTTACTTTATTGCTTTTCTTCCTAGAAAATCTACAGTAATATTAGAGAAGTGCTGATAGTGTAAATACACTACAGTGAGCCACCTGTAGGCAATCCTGATGTGACCTGTTTCTCACAGGTATCAGATTCTCTAATTACCCTAAAAAATTTCAGCTCAGATGTCTTCTACTTGCAACTATCATTCTTTCTTTTGTTTGTTCACTCATTCACTCTTCTTTCATTTTATTCTTCCGTACCAGTAAATATACTAGTCTGGACAGAATTTTAGCAAGAAAATAAATTATTTGAAAAAAAGCTAAATACACTTTGTAATAAATCTATAGCAGTGCATGAGTTCCTCAGCTGTTGGCATCACTTACTTAACTGCATGCAAGGAAAAAATTGAAATTTGGAGAGGAAGCAGCCCACAAAATACCAATCTACAAGAGTAATTAAAAAGGAGAATTAATAAATTCACAGTTGCTTACAGCATTTTTACCTTCTGCTGAATTATTTTCGTAGATCAGAGGGAAGACTCAGGTAAATGCATAAAAATGCTGAGTGTAAGTCACAAGGCAAGTGAAAAAGTCTATGAGATTGAGTGGCAAATGCCATTCAGAACTGAAAACCTTTACTATATCATGCTTGCAAGTTTTTCTTTCTGAAATGAGTTAAAAGCTTCATTATGCCTCCTGTCAGGTAGCTTACTGAATCTGAAAATCATTGTCAAATCTGATATCTGATACTCAAAGTCAACTTCAGCAAATATCTCGCTTTATTGATAACCCTAGTTGTTCGTATGGTTTTCTGTTGATAAATTGAAAATCTTCCTCTCATTCCAGAACTGTGGATAAGGTATATTAGACAAATTTATTCAGCTTCTTCATTTGAATAACAGAATTTGTACATCTTCTGCTCTTAAACTTCCTGCATATGAATATATTCTGCCAAGTCAGAACACTCTCTGAAATATGAAAAAGCCCAACACTTACAGCTGCAGTCTGGGTGATAGCTTTATGTTTAAAGTCACCACTAGCTTGTGAATCTGCATCACAGTGGTTGGTAACCAGCAATACAATAGACTGTATTCAGGTGTTGGTATCATTTTCACTAATTCTTTCTGGCATTTTATGAACCTGCTGGTGTCATCAAAATCTGGCCTAGCCTGAGTTGTAGAGAACAAATTCTTTTGGAAAACTGTTTGTACTCTGTCATTGTCGGTCCCAGCTCATCATCATGAACTCACCTTTTGTTCTGGAGACCTGGCAGACATTCTGTTCTTATGTTTGTTTAGGGACAGTTGCATTGAATACATGGAGGGTGACTGGAATATTTGGGCAGTTGTTCATGAGTTGAACTTCTGTGTTCTCTCAGATTTGGAAAGACTCAAAATCAAAAAACTCAAAATATATCAAAAACCTTAATAAACACTTGGTAATAGATACTCACTGATAATATTAAGTAATCAGTCACATCAAAGGAAAAGTTGATAGACTACAGACTCTGCTTGTTGACGTACTCCTCTTCCATTGCTTAGTAGAAATTTCTGGCCTAATCTTTTTGAGAGTTCTTACTTGCTCTTGAACACTTCCACCAGATGATTTGAATTCAGACGATCCAAAAGATTTCATTCTTGAGGGTCACAAATCCTGCATCTTTCAGATGCATTATGCTTTTTTGTTATTTTTAAATGTACATTTTTGTTTGTTTGTTTTACAATAGCTGAAATGGACATGTAATGAAATTTTACTGGGCCATTTTTCTCAGAGAACTTTGAAAAAGAGGTTAAACATTCTTTTTCTTATTTTTTTAACTGTTGGTATTTTGGAAGAGAACCTGTCAAAACCATGCAGCTGAGCCCTCACAAACACTATTGTGGAAATTAATCATCTGCCTGCTATAAAATATAGACTAAGGTTTGATAATTACTAATTATGTCAGAAATCAAAGGCATGATTTAGCATGTAACATTATAAGGAGTAATTGATACACTTTGAGACCAAAACTCGTGAAATTTGTAGGTTTTCCTTTTATGGTAGAAATGAATGGTCATATATTTTTCCTTTTTCAACAAAAGCTAAATGGTTTAAGCCAACAAGAAAATATTTCCACACTGAACTGGTTTGTGGATATCTTTCCAGAAGCTTTTGATTTAACACTGTTAAACTCATTACCTTTTTTTTTTTTTTTTTTTTTTTCTATGGTGGATCAAAACCAGGATCTCCAAAAATATTACTACCGTTCTCGGATTGCCTACTGACTGTATGAAATAATCAGTTTGAGGTAAACTCCTCCTAGGTATCACAGCCAGTTTGGACACTGGCCGAACCACATGCCCTTTGGTATCTTCTTAAAAGCAAAAGCCAAATTTGCAATTTGCTCTGAAAATATGTCTGGGATTTAAATATTTTCAGAGCTGCTTAGAATGTCAACTTTTGGCATGTTTACTCTCCAGCTGTGAGACACAGCATAACACATCAAGTGATAAAAATGGTGAATGAATTAGACAAGTCACTTTAGTCACTAAATAGTCTTTCAGACAACTTCTGACAAGGTAAGATTATGGATCTTGTTATTTTTTAAAGCCCACTGCTTCAAACAAACTCATTTTCAAATGCATTTTTTTTGGATTGCTTTATGCTTTATACATGACTATGTCCTTCTTTGCCATTTTACTGATTTAAGGTTTGAATCATTTGGTTTAATTCTAAGTCATAATTTAGCAGCAGTAGCCTTGCTGTCCTCAATTTTAGTAATTTCCATCACACACTGGTAAAACTTGAGGCATCCAAAAATATATTGACTCACAGTCTAGGTATTTGGTAAATGATCTGCATCTTTCCTTTCAGTTTTTCATTGCCTAGGTATGTGTGACCATTCTTCACATAGCTGTCATTATACAACAATAAAAACTTCTTTAAAACTTACAAACAAAAAGCCAAATGAGAATGATCAAATGAACAAAGTAGTTGGAAAGAAAAGTGTCTATGTGAAATTTTCCTCTATAAAATTTGCATTTGTTCTAATGGCTCCATTTTATTATGTTCATGAACAAATCGTCCCTTCTCTGTGAAGACAAGTATGTAGTGTAGCAGCAGTGTGCACCTCTGTAACCCCTATTCTTAGCAAAATGAGCTTTGCAGTTCTCTCACACTGTGTATTCAGCTTGCTTATCTGTGTAAACTTCAATATTCATGCCAAGATTAAAAAGTGAGTGTCTTTGAAGGAGATCAGTTGTTTAGAAACACAGAATGTGTCCTAGTAAGTCACTGAATTATAAGGTAAATTAAAACAGTTGTGTTGGTGGAATGCACTGTGGGTTCTGTCAAATTTACTGCTGTCACAGAGAATTGTCATGACACATAAGAAAATACGACAGAAGGAGTTTGACTGTTCTGATAGAACTGGTGGAAACTTAAACCTGAGAATTAATTACAGTATAAATTCTGAATGTTCTATCCAGAAGTTCAATTTAGACTAATAATCACATTCTAGCAGATGTTTTAATGAGTTGCTGTTGTTGGTCATACTTAAATAGATAGAATAATCCCTATTTAAAATTTTAAAAGTTACATTGGGCTTCTAAACTGGTAATACCTCTCCAATTATATCTTAACAGCGCTAATTAATAATGATCAAACTGAACACTTAAACTTGGCTAAAAAGCAATTTTAAAATGTTTACTTTCACCAATTGCAATAGACGTGTTATCTGCAGCTGGCATTTATCTTAGCTATCTTGAGCGACTTTTGATGGAAGTCTATTCCATGTTGCTTTTAGCCAGCGGAGATGCAGAGGCAACTTCAGAAGGGATTTATCCCATTCCAAAATAAGTTTTGAAGAAAAGTGTGATGAATCATACACTGAAGATGGGCATCTTGTTCTACTGACTGCTGAGAAACCCTAGACTGAGAGTGAGCTAGTAACCATAAAATAAAAGGCATCTGATCCATTTGAGCCATCTAATCCCGCCTAGTAGCAGAAAGAGAGATGCACATCTAGAGAGCATTTACCACACCTATTTTAGATACTATCTGAGAAGATTCTTTTCATTTTCTCTTTTTATTTACTTTCAAGTCTAGTTAGCTATTGTACAATAGATGCCAAACTGTGAGATGGTTAAATTAGGTGAGATGAATCAGACCTTGAGCTGCATTCTGAAGTCATTAAATGAGGCACAGTTAAAAATGGAAGTAGAATTTGGCTCTCCTAGCTCATTAGCATAGGCTTCTGTTTTTAATCTGCAAGATTATTAGGTGACTGTTCTTCTTTGTAAGCCTGCAAGGAATTATACTTATTACAAAGGCAACCAAATCAAGATGTATGTTATTCTCTTCCCACAGGCATGAGGAATAGGGTTTTGATTTTCAGTGATTTAAATGCAGTGGTAGGTTAATCCACAGGCGTTCAGGTTTTAACCACAAAGATTTCCTTGTGTGAATCTGAACTGGCGTGTGTCAGTATGCAATGGTATGGGCCACGCAGCCAAGAACAGCTTGTGCCCTGGTGACCAGTCCTGGAATGTGAATAGAAAAATGGTAGAATGGCAATTATCCGAGGCAGTATTACACTGCTTCTCTGCACAAACAGTCTCCTGGAATGACACTTCCATTAGTAGTAAAGACAGATTCAGGCCATCTACAGGCTTAGGTGGCCTTTTCCCAATACAGTCATCCTGATGTCCCATCTGCTAGATCATTAAAGAATCATAAAGAGAAACCTGTAGGCCTTCGGACTTCCATGGTTGATTTTTGTTACTTTGCTACACTTTCTTTACCTGAAAAAGAGAAAGACAAAATTTTCAAGATTTTAGAGCAGTGATAACAAAGGATTTTGCTCTGAAGTACTTTAATAGTAGCTTTAGTTGGTTTCAAAATAATTTTCTAGACAATCTTTTTTCTTTTTGATTCATTCACCACAGCTTTAGACATGTACCATATGCTCAGAAACAGCACCCCCTACCCCCTGATGAATCGTTCTTGAAGTAGATGACAGAGAATCATGTATGGGGTAAGAAGGACCACATATTAGAGATCATTTGTGAAGTTTGCTTTTATTTGCTAGCTAGAATTGTCTGAACCTCTTCAGCTTTCCTGAAAAGGGAGAAGACCTCAGACTAGAGGCTAATCCAGGACTAACACCAGATCTTTAGTGAGTACACTGTGATTCAAGGAATCCTCATGTGTCTAGGATTCATGCCAGATTTACCTTGCGCTTCTCTGTAATCCCTAAATCCTCATTTTGCTAAGAAAGGTACACTACTTTTGTAGTCAGAGAATTACTCAAAATAGTAGTAAGAGAGATGTCCTTTCCTCTTGACATTGATTAAAAACTTGTATGTGTTAATTCTGAAAGCTCTGTGACAGTCAAAAATATTTGATGATTTCTTCAAGATCATTGGGAAATTAAAATTTACGCAAAATTAATTTTATAGAACATATATATCTACATATGTATAAATAGAAATGTATATAAGTTAATATTAATCAGCATTACTTGCCAATATATTAAATATTAATGTAATGTTATTTCATACATCATTTATTAATGTACACATTCAATCAAACTGCATAATGAATCTTTAGAATAGTATTTGTAATCTCACAAGATTACTTATAATATAGTGCCATTTTGGATAAGGACGCTATATAATTTTTATGTCATGCTAGGGTTAGTTATTTTTTGGGATGAATTCTCAACAAAAAGTTTTTCAAAAAATGACCAAAAAAAATTGTCAAAAGTGGTGACAAAATCTGACTTGTGTTACAGGTTACATTTGTCTTAAGTTACTGTCTTCCAAAATTACCTTTCCCAGCTAAAAGAAACAGCTTCTCTACACTGCTATTTTATGTTTGATTTACAAGATGTTGCATCTTTATTCAAGAAACTCATCTTCCTGTCTTCTTGGAAAGATAATATTCTTGCAGCCCGTTGTGCTACATATCAAGATGCCAAACGCAGTCTTCGTATGGAATGGCTGATAACTTTACTACTGTTTACAAAGCTGAATCATTTTTATTTTTTTATTTTTTTTTGAAATTTGATATTCAGGGAGTACATGCAATATTCCAGGAGCTGAGGGAATCATAAAATTTTCTCTTTCCATACACATACTTCACAATCACAACATCTCCATGAAACAAGTCATTTTCCTTTCAAAAAATAAAATTCAAACTGGATTGTAAAATTGTTTGCAATAAAACTTAAATTACTAACAAATCTTCTTAAAAATATTCTGTGCTTGGAGAGAAACAGGCTATTATCAAATCTTTGCTTTGTAATATGCATCAGGGAAGGAGAACTGGAACCACAACTGGACACTGAGAACAGCAGGAGATTTCAGCATCTTTTCAAAGCAAATTTTGTATTTACTTTCTGTTCAGTTTATCTAACCTTTCTGCAACCATAAATTTAAAGAGACAGAAAAGTAACAAATGCAATACTTGTATAAAACAGCTGTTTGTATAGCCTTCAATAATAGGAAACTGTTACTGTAGGTGTTTCAAAATTTCTCCTAGGTCTTTTCTTTTTATATATCTCATCAGGCTACATTTTCTAATGAAATTAGTGCTGAATGGTTACCCCACATTCTGTATTTTAGTTTCATGAGTGCAGACGCTGGAATACTTGTGTGTTTACTCTGTGATTTCTTTATTTAACTAACATGTTAGGAGTTGATTTAGCATGCTTTATGTAGTCTCACAAAACATAGTAAAAAAAAAAAAAGGCAGATTAAAATGCATACAGTAAGAGGATGTCAGAAAAAAAAGAAATAAATAAATAACTCACCTCTCCTTAATTAGACCTTGAATCAGCTTTTCCGTCTTCTGGACGGTCTGACACTCTTATTTTGAAGACTTTCTTAACAGCTTGCCTATTAAAAAATCATGGTATCAGTTAGTATGACTTAATCTTTTATTAGTCATTGTAAATCAATGAATAACTCACTCACTTTTTAATGAATGAATTCACAACCTTTCTATTTCCTTTTTTTTTTTTTTCTTTTTTTTTTTTTTCCCTCCATTAGTCACTAAAGTTACTAGTACCCTCTTTCCCTCTTCAGGGAGACACTGACTTGGCATTTAGCTGCATCAACCTAGTCACAGAGCAAAATAAGCTAGTAACAGAGAAAACATGTCCAGTGTCATGATGGTTGATCACTAGTTATCAATAGGCATCCAAATTCTAGTGCTGCTGGAACTGATAAGAGGCTTTTCTTAAGAACTGAAAACAATTAATTTTGGGTGGTGCCTTAGAGCTTTTCGTGGAAGATGTTATCTTGCTCAGTAGAAAATTAGATCAAAATTGAACTAATAAATGAATGTTCTCCATAGCTTTGTATGGTTACAGCATTCCATTTGTAAATATCAGAACAAATGTGTCTTCTCAGAGCTTTTCATACATGGTACTTAGCCATATGAAGATCAAAACCATTAGCAGTTTTATGAGTTTCCACATATTTTGTTGCCTCTGTAGCAATTAGAGCACTGTTTGCAGCTCTTTGATTTTCTCCATTGATTTTTGTACTTGCAGAAACAAAAGACAGTATTTTCAGAAGTGTCTCATTGCATGTGTATGTGTTCATTTGGACTTAGTGAAGCCAAGTCCCAGGTAACTATTCCTCACTCAGTACACATTATTGTACACCCTGCTTGTAGGGTACATGCTCTGGAAACATTTTTCCAGATAAACATTAGGATTGATTTACCTTTTCCATTTCACATCACACTAACAATCTTAATTATTCTGTTATAGAATAGTGCACTGTGTCTTCAGCAGTTGGTGATTTGTTAGCTTACAGAATAAATTCCTTTTATTTGTGTTAATATCCAGTACCTTTTTTTTTTTTTTTTTTTTTTTTTTTTTCGGTACTGAGTTTATCCCATTTCTATTAGTCTGGTCCCAGAGGTCATCTATTCTTCCTGTACCCAGCCTCCTCTTCATTTATGGTGGCTCCTTACCTGGTGTCAGACTTTTTCTGCCAACATCACATATATAATACTGTACTTAAACAGTCCTTAAGGAACTGCTTTAGGAACCTACCTTGCCCTAGGTAGGTAGGTTCCTTCGCCTACTCACCTTCTGCTCCCCCAATTTTTCTTTAATACTTTAGTGGTTCTTCACCTAGGTTAGAAGGTTGATGGTTAAATGTGTAATTGCATCAAATGCTCTTCTGAAGTATGAAATATTGAATCTAAACCTAAAGAGAGATGGCCTATGCAATTTATCTAGAAAAATAAATACACATATTTCCATTTGAACTAATAGAAGTATAGTTGTATCCAGTAGCATACTGAAGAGAAAGGCTACATGGAAATCTGAAGAGTCTATTTCATTTGTCTAGAAAATAATGGTAAAGAAAGGGTCTGTATTAAGTCTGGTCTAGTCTACCTTTGTGAGTAAGTATTTCTTTTCTTTTTTTCTTCTGCTTTCCTCACATATGTTTGGATGGTCTTTCAGGATCTGTAGTTTGATTATGGTTGAGATTAAATACAATTTTTGTCTACAAGTCACAGACACTATAGTATCTAGTCCTATAAATATCCAAAAGTTTTAGAATTACTTGGTTTTATTCTGTGTCTTTAAATAACTCCTGCCTATAGATAGTCTCTTTCTTTGAATTCTGAAAGTGCTGGAAACTTTATCAATGATTAATTTAAAACTCTGAAAAACACTTGTAATCAAGAACTATGCAATGAAGGAAGACATGAGCTAGTATACTTTTTCATCTGTAATTTCAATGAATCATCAGCTAGTGAAGTTACTAGGGATCATAACAGATGAAATATGTTCAGGAAAGAGAATTTCTAGAGTTTAAATTCAAGTTTTAAAATTTTCATTGTCTTTTGTACTTAAGCCTTGAATTATGCATTGAACCAGATACTAAATTTTTGTTCCACATCCTAGCAGAATAAAAATTTTCTTTCCTTATGCTCATAAATCTGCTGGTGGTTGAATGACTGAGATTTGCATTTCGAGTGTAGTCCCCAACAGCATTTTAAAGTAAACAACTGCAATTTTTTGTGATTAATGATAAGCCATTCCTGATAAAAGATGTTATAGCACGTACTAGTAAAACACTTTGAATCAGTCATAAGACAAATGGAATGATTCGTCAGTTCTGACTGGCTAACTCATAGGGTATTTGTTCTACGAAAATGCCCTGTACATGAAAAACAAATTAATGCCAGCAAACAAAAAGACAATTTGCAATTTGATTCTCTTCAGCTTATGATTTGTCTCCCCTGGTCATCTCTGATAATGAAACTGCAGTGCTATTGTTTTTTTTTTTTTTTTTTTTCTTTTACAAAGAAGCTCAAGTCTCTGACAGGAGAAACTGGATCACTAGATATCTTTCTATGATATCTTTCTTTGATCACTCAGTTTACAAAGAACTCAATGCAACACTAATTCCCATCTGGAAGTGAAGACGCTGTTTGTAGCAATCTGGTATAGTGTTATCATAGAGCATTTTCTAGTGCTTGATGAATAAATAAATAAGTAAAGGCCTGATTTCCCAAAGAGTACAAGAAGTTCCCTTTCAGACAGCTAATAGACAATGGCCAGATTTCCCAGACTGCCCAGCATCCAGCAGTTTCTAGAGTGAGCAGCGAGAGCTACTTGTTGAAAATCTGGCACCATCTGCTCCAGAGCTGCACTTTTCCATTTTATCCAGGCTAGAATATCATACACACACAGCAATGCTTACAACATCCTGGGTGTCAGGCACAATCATGTGATGGGCAGGGTATTTCATAGCTGCTCTTAAGTAGTCAACATTCAAAACTTTACATACTCACAGATCATTACTGTCTGAGACTTTGCTAAAGAAAGTCCAAGGACTCTGGGTAGTGCTGAAGTAATTTCCTGCATGGGAAATTTTGTGGGCAAATCCATCACCTGTATACTGTTGGAATGCTGTGTGCTATCACAGGCCTTTTGTGTAAGGTGTGAAAGATAGACCCAATTGACTGGCAAAGGCCCCACGGTACTCTTTTTAACAACACAAATATTAACTCCCAAAATTAAGCCATACACAAGTGTGGATAATTATCACTTAAATCTCTCCAGAGGGTTCAGTTAAAACAAGCATTTGTGTCTCTTTCCTTCTCCATACAACCTTCCAAAATACAGTATAGTCTGTCCATCTCTCCAAAGCAGTAGCTGGATTTCATTAGTGAGCAATATAGAAACTCTGGAGAGCAATATAATGTTATACTAAATGTAGGTCACTATTAATCATTAATGACCTATGGCTCTAAAAATAGTACAAACATCACATACCATTAGGTTGAGTTTACACGGATAACAATGACACTAGATATTCATTCCAATTCGTTAAAGTTGAATGTGTGTCTGGTTGTAGAAAATGCCTGGGTTCTGCCAAAATTTAAGTTTTCAATTTTTATCTCCACAGGGGAACATAAACCGGTGATGATTTTTTTTCCAATGCTCAAGTTGTTAGATCCTAAATTTCCAGCTGCTCATACTGACACCTTTTCAGGGACTCTCTGTGAACAATTTAATCATTTCTTTCAGCAGAAAAACTGACTCCATTACAGTGCAGTGGCCCAGAGGACCAGCAGCAGCTGTTAAAATGCAATCACTGTTGAGCTCATATAAATTGTTATAAAAGTTCTTTCACTGTTTCTGTATTTAAACTTGCTAACGTACATCCAGTAAATGCATCCAAACTCTCCTTTAGATGCTTGCTCCTACTAGGGTTATGAAAGAAGGTCTCTCTGTAGCAGTCTTTGTGTTGGTCTTTTATCCTTGGTAATGTTCCAACTGCTCTGAAAATGGCAATTATTAATTCACTGTGGAAAAAAAAAAAAAAAAAAAAAAAAAAGGCACCACTTCTATCCTGATATTCTGATTCATTTTCTTCCAATTTCTAACCTGCTGTTTCTGGCAAAAGCCTTTTTGATAAAGTGAGGGCTGAGTACCTCTGAGGCAGGCTTTGACAAAATTAGGTGCCATATGTGACAAGTTTCAGTTGGTGTTTATTTAAACTAGGGAGTAGACCACAATGACTCCATTTGGTAGCTGTGGTCTAGATTGACAAAAGAGTATTTAGCTGCTTGGCTCCTCTCTAGGGAGTAACCCCCCTAGGAGTTAGGCACCTTATACCTTTGTGGACTTGAGTCTTTCATCCTGAGTTGATAGGATAAAGTGAGTCTCTTTGGAGCAGGCCAGTGCCTGCTCTAGCATCTCCCTCATCTGACTGAAATCACAGAACAGGTATGTGCTTAAGAGGCTTCTGAAAGATGCAGGCTATTACCCAAAGCTCAAACTTTGTTTCCTTCATCAGGCTCTACAGGGTGTGTGTGTATTTGTCTGTGGAAACTGCAGTTACAGTATGGCCACGTGAATATGTTGCAAAAAAAAATAAAGGCTGTGAATTTATAGGTAGTTAGCTACCTAAGAAAAAGTGGGGTTGTATGAAGACTTACTCTAGGCTAAATTTGAAGTACTTTATGCTTCCCTTGCTGTGGAGGTGAGCTACCTGGATTTGCCTGGTATTTATTTACCTGAGGCTAAGAAACACAGCTGGCTGGTTGCTCCTGGTTGTTGCACAGTAACCAGTTCATACACTCAGAAGAGAAGTTGTCATCTATTCGCTTGGAGTTGGACCAAACCCAACACCAAACTATTTTCACAGAAACTCCTGGGTTGCCCTCAAGTAGTAATGTGATAGTGATAAGGAAGATTCATTTGCCAGGCAACAACTTGGACATCAGCACTCCATAACCATCCCCCAGTGATATCAGGCAGTGCTTATCTCAGATCCTCCAATATATTTACATGTCACTGAATTTTGGGATCTACATGGGTTTTCAACTCTGAGCATAATGACTCTGTGCCTGTTGGCAACTCTGTTGAATGAATTATTAGTAAAATCCTATGTTATAGGATTGGGATTAATGAGATCCTGTGCTAAAGGACTATGAATAACTTAAATGGATAACAAAGATTATTAGTGAACCAAGGAGGGTTTAAAGGGAAAGCTTCTTAGTCAGTTAGAAACTCCCAAAGTGGATCCAATTGGAAAGAACAAATCTGAAATACTCAATTTTTTCCTCCTTACTACCTTTCATGGTTCAAGGACTTGTGTTGTTTGAATTGTACCTCAGTCTTCAATAAAGTGGTTTCTGAGATCCCACTTTTCATGACTTCCTTATTGTATTAATTGATTTTCGTGAATTCTGTCTGCTTCTGCTCAGTGAAGCTGTTCCATTTCCATCTTCTCATACTCTCTTAGTGCCTGTACACAGTATGTACTATTTGTATGGTATATCACAGTTTTTTGTCTGCATGCAGGTAAAGTCAAACTTTTACATTGGTAATCCAAGGCTTGCTGTTATCCCCAGTGAGGTATAGGGCATTCCTTTATACAGCTTGGTTCAAAAACAATTGCATATTGGTCCTTCTGACACCTGGGAAGATTTGAGTTAACAGATCAAAGCTCAGAACTGATTTTGTTCTTTGTGGTTGTTTCACTCAGTCAGAAATGATTTGTAGAAGACCTTCAGGGCACCTTCAGCTAAGCATAGCTGCATCGATTGGAGAGATACACATACTTTTTGTGAGTGTATTTGCACAGATTTGGAAGTATAAGGTATTTAGACTAGTGTTTTCTTGGAGGAATACCAGTGGAATACGTGGGTGTACACATTCCTGCATCCCTGGAGAGACATCTATGGGCTGTAAGCATAGTTAAACAGAAACAACTGTTAATATTCTAAGTGGAAAATGAAAGAGAACCGTGTTGGAAATCCAGCATCAAGTACAGTCTATTAGAACTGCATTTAGTGGATAACCAGGAGGGGACAGGACAGGACAAGACAGGACAGGATGTTTCCTTTCTTCTCTATTGATTCTGATGACTGCTGGCTAATAACAATGAATATTCTCAGTAGAGAAAGAAAAAAAATCGGTAATAATGTGTGTGACAGACACATTATTCCTATTTCAAAAATAGTAATAAATTCATAGTCAAGTGAAGTGATTTCAGGACCTTCTCATTTGATAAAATATTAGCATACACCTGGAAGAGCTGGTGAGGAAAAGAAGAGAGTGACAGACACCACGGGTTTCACCCAGTCATTATCCAGTTATGCACACAGTTGCCATGGACAAAAGGGAGCTATTATGTCAAGTTAGTTAAAGGAGAGAAGTCATCTGCAAAACTCATCAGTTTCCAAGTTCTTGGGGGTGAGATGAAGAGGAGAGAAGAAAATTAATATGTTTAAGGGATGGGGAAGCAATTTGTTATTGTGTAGCTATTTTTCACTTCTTGAAAGGTATGCCTTATAATGATTGCTCTGTACTCTGAGCTTGGGTTGAGTGATTAAGGACTCTGAAACACTCTAAGGGTGAAATAATTAAACCTGTACCTTTTCCAATAGAAACAGTGTCCAAGAACATAAAATGATGGCTGTGGTATAACAGCATTTCCGATTAAAAAAAGAATAATTATTTGAGAGTTACAATATTGGAAATCTATGAGGAGTCTGAGTAGTAGAAGTCTTTATATTTTTCACAGGACTTCCACAAATATAAAAATCCTTAAATTACTATTCTAGCACATTTGATGTACATCATGTTCATTCTAGAAACTTCTGATTTCATTAGCAAAATAAAATATAGCTAAAACAAAGCATTTAGCTCTGTAGGCAGTGATGGTTAGAAATAACTTCATAGATATTTTAATTCTGACATTCCAGAGATGTTTACCCTTGTGAAGATAAGCAGAACATATACAAAAACCAAATGAACAACAATCCACATTCTGTCACTGAAATTAACTTTGCAGATGACTTGCTCCTGGGCTCTGAGACCAATTCTTTTTTTAGAGAACAGTCTGCAGAACCAGAAAATAAAGACAAAAACAGCCAGTTTACAACCTCAGGGACCAAATACCACACGGAAAGTAGCTTTGTGTTTTTTGTATTTAAGTTTAAGTGCTCGCTTTAGTTATTAGAACAGCGCTTTTTTGTTCTCCTTCTCAAGAAGTCTACCTCAGCTCTGTGGTTTAAACTGATAGTTGAAATGTCTGTAACTTCATTACAGTTATGGAGAATTCATACCAGAAGCCTTTTGCATTGGACTATATACCACGTCTGCTATATGTTTCTGTTTTATATTACCAATGCATAATAAAGTTAAAGCAAGATACTTTTGAAACATCTGTATTAGCATCATCAGATGCTAATTTCTTCCACTTTATCCATCACTCTAATTTTTACAGCTCTGGGCTGTTGTGCATGAGGGCTGGGTAACCTGATTGCCTTTGGCATTAAGGCCCCTTCTATCAAGCTCACAGAAAAGTCTAACACAGCTAAATAGTCTAACATAGTGTTATCAGGATTTGTTTCAAGGTCCTTGAACCTTGGGAAAGCAATATTCGGAGGACCTAAATCTGTTCAGTGTTCACCTGAATGTTCAGACATGTCAGGGAAATCCAGTCCACAAAAGGGGAATGAATCAAAATGGGGATTGTCAGACTATTATAGCTCCAGCCATCTTTTGTGTGAGATAAAAGACTGAATCTCTGACTTTTGATTCATTATGCAAGCATCAACACTGTGATGATGTACAGCAGCTCTCATGGAGGCGTGCAGGCCAAAATTGTTCATGTATAGTACCATCTTGCTCGAATAATGTTGGGGCTGACTTAGTCCTGAGCCTGATGATTTTCCCCAGGGAAATGGGAGGTGCCCCTGGCAGTACAGGTGAAGCCCAATGCTCCCTGCAGCCTCCAGCTGTGCACACTGGTTGAGGCAAAATGAGGCAGCAGAGAGTACCTGGAAACCTTCCTAAAATGACCCCAATGTCACCTGTTTCAAGCACCTGGAATCAGTAGAGAACTGAACTCAGGTTGAGTTTAAGCACTCAGCTTCTTGTGAGAGTTGTTGACACTTCCAGGCACAAAATGTTTTGCTCTTTAACAGGTAAAGAATTAACATTTTACTATGCGGGAAAAGTTAATTTAGACCCAGCCCAGAATACTGCTCCCATGTCTAGACAAAAGCAAGAAGAGACAGCGTCAGTAGTGTTTTGTGTTCCACTTCTGCAGAAAAGAAGCAGAAAAAAAAAAGAAAAAGAGTTGGTATGAAGATTCCTCAAAATCTAATAACACTGTACCCTTTAAAAGTGTCCTGGAGAATATAGTAATGACTGTCCTTTTTTTTTTTTTTTTTTTCCTTTTTTTTTTTTTTTTTTCTTTTTTCTTATTTTTAGTTATATTTTTACTGACCATTTCAGGAAAGAGAATTTAAGTTCTGGCTTTAGTTCCTCAGTGGCAGAAATACTACAACATATAAAAACTGTGGAATTCAAAGTAGTCTGTCTTCAGGGACAGGACCATCTGCTCCCTTGCTTGGGCACAGTGTATGCATACCAGCAGGGTCCATTCCTCAATGGCCTTTGAATAATCCTTTCACTAAAATAACATAATAATGCTTTAGGTATTAATGGGCTGCTTTTGCCAACTTCAGTAAATGAAAGAATGGAACTTGTTATGTTCCAAAATAAGACTGAAGTTCTTTGAACTGCTGGCAGTACTGAAAATAAGTAAAGTACGTAGCAAGCATATATCCAAAACGCACACAAAGACATTCTGAGACACGCTTGATTGCTTTTTAGGGTAACTACTATCACACTGTTTTTTGCTTGAAGGATCCATGTTCTGCCTGTTTCTCTTGTTGGTGCCTCCCAACCTGCTCTGCACCCAACATTGTGGAAATCCTGAAACTGCCCAAAGAGAGTGGCATTTCCAGCTAATCACTGGTCTTGTGTTTGTGCCTCCCACCTTCCTTATTACTTGCCATAGCCTTTTTCCATTTGTGTGTGTATGTGTGTGGGGGCACACGTAAAATCCTTCAGGAGTCTGGGGGATACCTGGCAAGTGCTGTGATGTAGAGATTGTGTTTGTAAGGGCCAGTTGCCACAAATGTACCAAATGAGGGTATTGCAGTTGGTACTGGCCTAGCTCTAGCTAACCCCTAGAGTTTTCAGCCTTTTTATGATGTTATTTCCAATGGAAACATAAACCATGCTTAGAGAATTTAAGCCTCCTGAAAACAGACCTTCTTTTTTTGCTTCATCTTTACAGACTCTCAGGAATAGTCCTCAACCACAAACTGATAATTGTGGGGCTACAAATAGCAAGACTGTAAAAAAAAAAGATACATCATTACAGAAATGCTGTATCCATCATAAATATATATAAGTGTGACAAGGATTTTAGAGAAGTGTAATACATTTTACAAGATCCACTCATACTGTAAAGAAACACAAATACTAAGAACATACCAGCCTCCCTTCCAGTCAACAGTAGAAGGAGCAGACTTGAAATCAAGTACAAGCTGAGAATAATTGCTCTGAATTTAATTTAATTATGGTGCTAATCAATTAGAAAAGTGTTATGTGTTATTTGTGGGCAGAATGAGATACTAATTACATGGAATTGCTGAAGTTGCTACTCATTAGGGGATAAACAAAGAGAAAAGTTACTGCCTGTGGAAATATGAGAGTTTACATCATAATCAGTCTCAGTGTCTATGGAGCTTCCTTGATAAAATTTCTGCAGACTTGGTCTAATACTGTTTTCCTCTGGACAGCATAGGTGAAAATCACACGTGTTTCATTCACTGGGAGGAGTTAAAAGTGAAGTGCTTTATGGATACAGTTAAGGTTTATCCAGAATCTTATGTGTCAATACAGGTTGCTTAGGGCCAAGTTAATAATTTCAGTAAATTTGCCTTTTTTCTTTTTCTTCTGCACTATGACATAAAATTTACACATTCTTTTATTTTCCTGGTAGCCTTTTTCATATATGGGGGACCAGCAAACCACAGACAAGTCTGAAACACTGAACCTGAATCAGAATTCTTATGTACAGGTCTGAGTTATTAATTAAAGTTCAGTTTTAAACAGAGCATTATTAAACCAGACATAGTGAGCTGTAGAATAAGAATCCCTTACTCTGATTTATGCACCTTCTATTAAGGTATTATGTGTTATATTTTTTCCCCAGATTATCATACACTGGAGTTATTTCTTTATTATTATTAGTAGTATTATTTCTCTTTAGTAAACTAAAACTGTGCTTTTGCTTTTCAAGATTTTCACCATGGGACCATTTTGTTCTGTAATTTGGCAGCACAAAACCTCTGAGTAGGAGGTTTGGACTTGCTTTCAAGATAACTGAGGTACTTTTTTCTTTCCTTTTGTTTAATTTTTGGTATTTTTGCTAAGCTTTTTGATGAGAATGCGGGGACCTACAAGAATAATTTTTCTCATGGCAGTGGGAACACTTCTTTTCTCTGCTATACATGGGGGTGGGAAGGGGAGAAAAGTTTTTTCTTCAAAAAAATAAAGAGCAAATAAATTAATTTACAAAGTTTTCCAGAACTTAAAAAGGATACTTTTATACAATTATTTCCAAACACTTCTTATTTTTATACAGCTCTGTTCAGACATTCCTAATAGTGAGTAAAACTCTCTAATAATTATGAAATTTGCCGTATGACACCCATGAAATAAACACTAAATTTGGGTAGGATAGGATACAGCAGTTCTGTCATAATTTTGTGATTATTTTTAACCCATGCATTAAAAATTGTACTAAAACAAGAAAGTAAAAATTCACAATAATATATTCATGTAGGTGAATGTGACAAGTCATTAGATGCCCTTCTTTTTGATATTAAATCAGAGTTTAGTTACCACAGTACTTGTCTTCTACTGCATTCCTTGACAGCGAGCTGCTCGTGTGTCCTCAGAGATCTCATCTCTAATTTTTCTCACCTGTAAAAGGCCTGTCACGGAAGCAAAAGTGGGGTCAAATGTTTTCTAAATTGTACTGGAACTTTCTGTAGAAAGTTAAATATATGAAAGATAAGTCTGAAGTAATATGTGCATGGAACAAAAATAATATTTACTTGTGTAGAATATATATTTTCAGTGTTGGTGTATCTCTGTATATCCCTCTAAGCTGCTGTTGGCAGTGCCTTAAATTAGGGTGTTTTCCACTTAACTGGGAAGAGAAAGGTATCTTCATAAAATTGCCTCTCTTCCGTGTTGCATCTCTCAAAATTTTTTTGGAGAACTTCCTTCCAAGGCTGCAGCTCACAATTTGAGCAGGGATCCATTTCATGTGGACGTGAAATTTATTACAAATGATTACATCTGGTAAAATGTAAAATGATTACATCTGGTTATGGGGTCAATAAGCAGTAACCTTTGCTCATAGACAAATTCTCTGTCCAAGTAATTGTACTCTGCATAAATTTGCAGTGTTGAGGTCATGCATAAACTCACGCCTCAGAAGCTGAGCAAACTCACAGAAGTTCTCTAAGACCTCTAAAGGGAGGTGATTTTTTTTTGTTATTAAAAAACAAACAAACAAACAAACAAACTTGATTTGTCACAGATATGAGCAGTGAAGATTATTCTCCTTCACTACACAATATGTGTTAGATGAGATTCCTAATTGAGCTGAAAACAGTTAACTTTCCAGGTATGGTTCTTATTTTGGAAATAAGAGCATTTCTTTAACTATCATATTAAATATCTTCACCCACAGAAGAGCAAGGTATATCAAACTCTTTCCCTTTATTCACTTTCATGATAACTTCCAGAAATACTGTATGTGTCACTTTGTCTATTATCTGCCTTTTCCTGACTCTTGAGTTTGTGTAGCAGACATACCACCACCATTTATCTCTGCCCTGCTGCAGGTGCAGTGACTTGCAGTAAAGGGGCAGGGTATGACTGTCCAGGGCAGGAGCCCATTAAATCCCTGGAGGACAAATCACCAGAGAATTTGAGTAGATATTGTAGATATTCAAGTTCATATAAATTGAAATGTAATCAAAGTAGTCGATGTCATCAAAGTGTCTTACAAAGTCACTTATTAAGGGACTTACATGGCTTACTACTTCAGCCATCTGCTTGTTGCTTCTGGAATAGCAATAAAAGATATGAATTGTAATGGGAAGACCTATAACTGTGGCCATGGAATATCAAGACTTTGATCCACAGTCAAAATATGTACCATAAGCAGCCTTAGCTTAAAATGAACCTGTATCTAATACGATTTCTAGGTTTCCAGTTCAGTGTGTTAACAAATTATCTTTGTAAGAGATAGGAAGATTTTTTTTTTCTTTAATATATATTAATTATTATCTTATTCCTGGTCCACCCTTAATTGTTATGTAAGGAATTCCTAAAAATGACACGGTTGATTTTGCTGTACAAAAAGAGTATTTTGACGGGATGACCAATTTTATTCCAGAAGCTTCTTTTCACTGAGTAAGCCCACAAAGAGCTTATTGGATTTTATCTAACCACCACAACAGGTATTCAGTTAGGTCTTTATAGTTTGGATACATATGTTGAGAGCTCACTATCAAACTAACACTTTGTTATTTGTCAGGGGGACTGGACTTCAGAGTTTGCTTTATACTTGCAAAATGAAGCATACTGAATGGCACACATGCTGACCGCTAACATTTACAAAGCATTCCTGAAAATCAGTGCTTCCCATATATGGCTTTCTATGAAGGTACTAAGTGAAAGATATACCTGTTAGGCTTTTCAGAACATGTGTATTTAATCTGAATGTAAATTTTAGAGCAATACAAACAACAGCGACAGGAAACCTGGTTCTTGATATAGTTCTTCTGACTGTAGGGAATTATAACTAATCTTCAGCCTGAACTCAGCAGCAGCAAAACTGCCTGAGATATATTAATTTCAGTGAAGTTTTAAAAAAAGAAATGAAACCAGTTCAAGACATCAGCGTTATTCCAGCATTCCTGTAGAAAGTGTAATGACATGGACAGAGATTTGAGCCAGTGGTGGGATATCTTGTTAAATGACTGGTGTGAACAGAAGGTTTGATTTTTCTTTTCACTTGTTCTGGTAGAAATTAGAAATATGCTACATGGTGTAACAGGAATAATGCCAGTGTAACTTCAAAGAGAATAAAGCTCATCATTTCTAACAGACAAGTACTTGGTCTGGAGAAGCAAAAGTTTGTAGCATATAATTTAGGCTGATACACATGGGCAAAACTGCAATTGTGTAAATACTGTAATTGTCCAATCCAACTTCAGTACTGCATGGAAAGAATACATTCTAAATGTGGTTGATAATAATACCATAAATTTAGGCATCATAATTATCAACTCTAAATGCTATATATATAAACTTTTATCTGTAATGGAGCAGAAAATTTTCAAACTGACAAGGTGACTGAGTTATAAAATTGCCTTTTTGCATTTATGCCTGGATTCACAATTAGCTGGTTATCTAAAGTGCTATTTACTGCTTTCTTAATATAATCAAAACTTATTTCAAAGTCTTTGAAATTTTTCTGAGAAGCTGTGTCTTGTGTAGCATACAGAATTGACATCTGAGAGCATGGTGACAGCTGCTTGCTATCTGGGTATCAGTTAGGTTCTTGCTGTGTCATGGCATAAGCAAAGCTTTCTATACTCTCCACTCTTTTTTCACTTAATTGTGAGGAGTTTTTTTAATCTGACTTATGATAAAAGCTACAGTGAAAAATCCTAGTGGTACTTAATTTTTTCCAGTCATCTGACAGCTTACTGGAAGATGTCAGCAAATTTTCTTCAACAGCACTACTTAATTGTGAAAAAAGAGCCTGTATGTTTTGCAGAATTATCCTCCAAGGCCGTGCTGTGATTTCACACAAAATGGATTGCTTAGCATCCTTCAACAAATGGATAATATTGTCCTTTCTCTTTTCTAGAGTTATTTGTTCATTCTGTGGTTAAGAAAGTAAGTCCTGTTAGTGAGCAGTGTTTGCTGCTTCTGCAGACTTAGAGGATGTGAAAGAGGTTCTCGCCCATGAACTATGATGTATTTCAGGAATGTTGGCTACCAACACAGAATATGTTCTCCTTGGAGCTGGAGGTTTTCTGCAGAACACATCAATAAAATTATCTTTAAAGCTACCAATTCTAGCACCCAGGTGTGATGTATATGCATCCTTCTTCTCATATACCGGAATACTTTAAAATATCAGAGTTCTTTATTGAAATCTCGGTCAGCCATATTAAGATATGATTTCAAGTAATTGTAAATGAAAATAATATTTATAAAAAAACGTGCCTGACTGAAGGTATATTTGCCTGCTGCCTGCTGTACAAAATCCTCGTTTTCCAAGGAGGGCAGTCAACTCTTTTGTTTTAATAAATCATTCACTGGCAGGTTTGTAAGGTGATACTAGTTCTGCAGGTCCTAGTAGTTTTCTGTAGAAGAAATCATTCTGATATTTCTTATTACAAGTGCCACAATTCTTCACCAAGCTATTATTTGGGAATGTCAGCCTTATCAAATCCACTGCATTCTACTTTGAAACCTGCTTACCTACTGTACCCACTTTATTTACACAGTGTGACAACACTCACACGCTCCATCTTACACAGTTGCCTCGTCTCATCTGTGCTCAGTGGCCAAGGGCGTGACTGAAGGACCGTCAGCATTCTGTACCACAGGTGGAGTGGCAGCTGTTTCCCATGCTCTGCGGAGCCATGTGGTATAACACATTGCACCAGGCCACAAACCAGGCCTGCAGCCACCGCGTCACATCCCAGTCTGACGTGTGCCCAGGGACCTGGGTCTGTGCTATGAAACACTGCCATGAAACTAACTCACACTTTGTCACATGGGGAGGCTAAGAGGATTGAAACATTTCCAAAGTCTAGGTGTATTCTTATCTCTTTCCAAATGTCATTTCTAACTTGTTTTTTAATTTAATTTTATTTTTTTTTAAGTGTTGGGCTTACATTTGGGTAGCTGGAAATAACGTTGAACTCTAAGATGATGTTATTTGGTCAATCTCTCCAAAGCATAAACATTCTTGAGTGTATCAGATATGAACTGTATTCTTCAAATTTTTGACCCATCACTGGCTAGCCCTTTTATCTTCCCAAATCTCCTTTTCAGCCAAGAAAAAATTGATGCAATTCATAAATGAAATGCCTGGCTGTAGTATCTGGAAGCATAACTTTGAAATCATGTACGTGTTTGTTCATAGCTATTCTTTCCCTTCACCACCACTCCCTGCCCTGAAAGCTTATATTCAGTCTACTTTTTTATGTTGGTTTTCCTTTGGAAGTTGCACTTCCTAAAACAGTGCACTTTAATGATTTTGCATTACTCAAGTGTTTTGTAAACAGTAATTAATCTTTTATCAAGCCTTCTTCAGTGCTTATATCTGAAAAGACGCTCAGACAAAAAATGTTCTTATAATTCTATACAGCCACTGAAAATTGATTCATCAATTTGTATTATTAATAACAGAGCTCACCATTTCCAGATAAACTGCTGGGGATGTTTTTTTCCTCTTCTTCAGTCGACTAAAGATTGAATATGGAAAATGGAAACACACAGGTCTGGTACTGACTTACTAGTTGCTTTGCATGCTGTAAAAACAGTTCAAAATAAAATAAAGAGTTTGACTTTCCTATAATAGAATATGAAACTATTCCAAACTGATCATTGCAGGACTAGCTGAGAAAGAAGTCCACTATAGTTTTAACCTCGCTAATTTTTCATGTCAAGTTTTGGACTTGCAATTTATTGTGTGTGTGTGAAGACTTTTCAAGACTTTTTTCAGCTTGAACCTGCAGTTTACTAATTTACTAGCTTTTTTTTTTTTTTTTTTTTTTTTTTTTTTCTGAATAGCTACAAATTTTACACAGAACTTCCTGAGTTAATAGAACCCTAATACTCTCAGTTTTTGTTGTCAATGAACAAGTCAGACGTACTTACACCTTTGCAATAGTTAAGGTTGGTCTAAAAACTCATTAAGGGAAGAAAGATGTTTTCCATTTGCAAGAACTGAAAATAGAATAGAAGAGCAACAAAAGTGAGATCTAAAAATGATACTTTTATCTCTGTTCTATTGATTAGTTGCCCAAAACTCTAGAAAATCATTACCGAAATTTCAAGTTACTAGAGAAAAGCTTATAGAAAACGTCTTCCACAATAATGCTTTCCAATCTATTTTATCGGCTAAAAATTTAAATATGTATATTTTTATGAAAAAAAAAAAGTTTATTAACTTTTTTTTTTCCCTCTGAAAGCCAAGTAACTAACCAAGTATAAGACCTTTTCTCAGACTAAAGATTTTGATCAGCTCTCTATCACATATAACCGGAAAAAAGTAGCAGCCTAGAAGTAAAGAAAAAGAAGAGGGTTCCATTTTACATTTTTTCTTTTTTAAAAAGTGCATCAATGTTTTTAATGATTCAGGGTATTTGTGATATCAATTTCTTTTGGGTTAGAACTAGACATAGACTTGATAGAAGGAATGCATTTGTGCCTATCTGTAGCTTTGTACCTGAACACCTTTGAGGCCTCTCAATTTGTTCATGGTGTTAGTGTATCATAGTGTGTATTTGGATTGTGCTTTTACGGACAGCAGGGTAGAGATGCCCTCTTGTCACACCACTGTGTGGTTGGGATACAGTCAAGGTACATGCCCCAGCCAAGAATTGAGGAGCATAGGGAGGTTCTCCAGTACAGGGAAAATGATCCATAACTCTACTTAGGTCCACTCTGGTGGCTATCCAGAATAAATTTATCTCCTTGGTCAATGGCAAACTGACCTGGAACACTGTCTGAATCAGCATTTGATTTAGACAACTGTTAAAATATTATTCCAGAGAGCCTGGTATCCTGAAGTATTGGTCAAAATGAAAACTGGTCTTCATGCATAAATGTGAAGCAGATTGTGTTCCACCATTAATGTGCCCTTAGAGCTCAGCATTGCAAGGGAAAAAAACAAACCAAAACAAACCACCATTAGGCCACTATGCCTCTCTTCAAGACTTTTGAGTTATTGGCAGTCTGATTTTGTTTATGACAGGAAAAATGAAGTCTCTTGATGTGGTTTCTCATTTTCCTACTGAAATGTAGACTTGGGTTAGGGGGAAGATTGAAAATTTTCCAGTAAGATAGGGTGCCCTAATTAACTTCAAATTTTTTTGTGTCCTACTTTTGAAAATAAATTCAAAAGTAGGACATGAAAGCAATCAACATGCCAAAGAACTGTAGCACTGAAGTACATGCTATTTTCAAGCATTATTTCAGGATTCTTGGCTGCAAATTCCTCTGTATAATTCCACATGTACAAACAGAGTCGCTAGGCAGGGAGCAACATGTCCCCGCTCAGGACAAGAGGAAGTGAATCATGACTCACTTTCCAAGCGCTGGTATGAAATAAGTGGGCCAACAAGTGGGGATGACAGCTGCAGCTTTCAGTGTCAAGGGCCCGTAAGAGTGATGTGGTTCCCACGATGGCATATTGTTTGCATTTTTCCTGTTGCGATGACTCCCATCTTGTTTTGTGATGCTTACACAGTAGTTGATAAGGCATAGCCATGAAACAAATATTTTGAGAAGCTGGAAAAGTGGAAAGATCAGTACCCTACCAGAAATGACATATGTTTGATATTGCTGGTACTTAGCAATTACTTGGTAAGGGAAGCAAAGTTAGCCAAAGATGCAGCTAATCGTATTGTCACAGAATAACTCCTGTTCTCTGTCAAAACTGTGACATATGGAAGAGCAAACAACCCTTCACATAGACTGCTGATGCATGGTCTTATAGCCTCTTAGACTTGTATGGAACATTGAACTTCAAAAAAACAGGGAAACCTAAGTTTTCAGTATTTTTGTTACCTTCCAAATAAGGACAAAAGAAGAATGAATTTGAACATTTTTTGTGTGTTAAGAAAATTGGTCCAAAATACTTAACCTCAGGGTTTTTTTTGTTTGTTTGTTTGTTTTTTGACTTTGTCATTTTAACTTGTACATTTGTAATCTTTTGAAGGGAAGAAATGGCAATGATGGCATCTCATCCTGTAGAAACAAACGTTTTACTTTGGTCAAAATAATATTTTTACCTTCTTGGGTCTAGTTATTACAATAATTTCCTCTAAAATGTGTGTCTAAAATTTATACAGCTCACAGTATAATTTGATAAGCATGACTGTTCTGTGTCATACTGGTGACACTGGTTCACCCCTCACCAAACAGAGGACTTTTGCCTCAAAAGAATTGAAGAGGGAAGAAAAACCTGTGTTGGGGAGCAGGGTGTCATATTCTGGAGGGAGTCAAAGTAGAAGAGCTGTGGATACTCCACATTAGTTGATTTGTTTAACAAGAAAAGACTCAATAATAGGCAAAGTGGAGTCTGGGCATGGAGGCTGTGGGGTGTAGAGAGGGATGTGACTCCTAGTAGCAGTACAAAGAGCTGAAGCTGATTTTGTTGATAGGACTGACTCTAGAGACTCAGTTGAGGGTCATAGTTGTCTTAGTTTCTAATGAAATACTCAGAGATACCTGCTTTTAATGTAAGCAGTATGTGAATCATCCTAGTAAGGAGCATCCTAGTAAAGAGAGAAATTACTTAAACTGTACAAACCCTTTGGGAGCCTCACCAGTGGCACTCAGGGTTTTGGTGGCAATATGTCTTTCTGCTGAGTCCACAACAAGCCCAATGCAATGACAACCCTCAAAAGGGACTAGGGTTTCACAGTGGTTGCAGACACAGCCTGCAGCAGAGCTGGTGAGGAAGAACAGAGAATGTAAAAAAAGAATGAAGACTGACAGCCACTTTAAGACATTTCTACTGAAGTTTTTTTTTTTCTTTTTTTTTTTCTTTAATTTTTTCACAGATGACTTCTGTTAACTTTATCTGACATTAGCTGGATATTTTAGAAATTATTCCTTCTGTGAAAAGAAAAAACAAAACACACACACAAAAAAAACATATAGTTGTAAGCCCTTACGGTTATAAAGAAAAACTTAGAAGAATGTGACATGGCTGTAACCGATACAGTAATGGTTTCCTGAGTTAGTCATCTGATGCGGTTCCTGGTACTTGTGCCAATGGATATTCTTTCATGTATTTAGCTTTGACCTAATATTCCAATAACTTTATTAACATTCTTAGCCATTTTAAACAGCATTCCCAAATATGGTTATTTGGCAAATTTCCATAGCAATATTAAAAAATCTGAATCCAGATGATTTCTCAAATTTTGTGTTTCTGTATCTTGTAAGGTAATTTTTTAATGATAGCCAGCAGTTCTGAGAATCAGGGTTCATTCTGTAAGCAGAGTTTTAATTAAAACTTCCAAGTGCCGCCCACAGCCACGTATCTTAGGAAATATTTGGGATTTAGACATTTAAACATTTGGAAATTTGATATGGATTTATTATTATTATTATTGTTTTTCAAATGAAGGAATCCATTCATTTGGGATTAATTTTCAAATCTTCAAGTCATATTTCCTCTCATTACAGAGACCCAGGAACAGCCTGTAATGGTGGCTTTATTTACAGATGTACAAAGCTAATATCATAGTGCCATCATAGCATGGATAACAATAAAGCACATGAGTATTTAGGACTTTTTGGAAAGTTATTTTCTGAATAGGCTGGATGTCCTGACAGTGCTATAGCTGATGAGGGTATATGGTTCTGAGAAGGTTTTAGATGGATTGTTCTCATATCTGCTGTCAGCTGTTAAATAAAGCCACTTCTGTCCGTCATGTAGATATTAAGCAGTAATGTGGGATTTTTTTGTCTCTTATTTGTTCTTTTCTTCAGCTTTATTAAAAATGTTAAAATATAGGCATACTGAAGACAGAGTAAAATGTGATGAAAATGTTTCTGTGAAGAATTCTCTGAAGGAGAAGATTTGAAATGTCAGTATGTGCCTCCATTTGCTACATAAAATTTAAAGTATTTCCAAAGCCCAGCAGGTGAAGAGGTAGTGAATAGGGAATTTCTTGCATGTCCTCCTTCTTTCTGGCACCTCCTGTCCATCTTGTTTGTATCCTTCTGCCTCCTCATTGATTGTCATCTGCAGAGGCACAAAGGCAGATTAAAAGTAATTTCAAAGCTTTTTTTCATGGTTTTTCATGCTTTGGGGAGCTAATCGGAGACTTCTCCACTGTTTGTGCAGGCACATCAGTGGCTGGGCTGGAGGCCCAGGGCTGAGGGCAGGGACCTGGCTGGGCAGTGAGGGAGCAGCCCGGGCCCTGAGGTGACAGCCATGTTTGGCCCAGAGCCTGGGTCATCAGGGAAATGTCTGGGGATAAGGCAGATCCAAAGCCAAGCCAGGGTGTCAAGAGGCAGGTCAGGGTCAGGATCAGGGCTAGAGATCTGTGGCAGATCCAGGCAGATCTGTGGTGGTGATGTGGGTCTGAAGTCAGGCTCCACCTTGAGTACTGAGTTCAGTGTTTGGCCCCTCACCACAGGAAAGGCATTGAGGGCCTGGAGCATGTCAGTGCTCATGCAGATCAGCGGGGCTGAGCAGGGCCGTGCTGCGGGGAGCTGGAGCCCCTCTGCAGCCTCTCTGGGGCAGGGGCTTGCGGCCCTGGGGCTGATGTGAGGGCCCGGGGCTTTGACAGGGACTGGCAGGTCTGTCAGTGCTCTCAGGGCCACTACTTCTCATGTCTTAGCAGGATGTATTAGGAAGAGGAAGGAAAAGTCTAGAGAATCAGAAAGCTTTTAATGTGTCTGTAAAAGCAAGAAATAAAACCCCTGGTTGTGGGCTACGAACAACCAGGTGTTGCGGCTCACCAACCTTGGAAAAGCAGCAGAGTTCAAATAAATAATTGTGTGTTTTTCAAAGCCCTGTCCTTTCCCAGGGTCCTTTCAGGCACACTGATGTCTTTGACACCTGAGTTTGTTGTCAGGTTTTCTCAGTGCTCAGTTTTTAATAACAGGTAAGTTAGGAGAGCCTAAAAAGTCTGAGACTCCTCTGTTTGGAGAGAAGATAGCTGAGAGGATCAGATGAACCTGTCTTACAGAATTATGAAAATAGTGAGCATGTGGCAGTGTTAGTCACTGTTACACAGGGATCAGAAGACACTCAAAGGAACCAGTAGGGGACTGGTTTAAAATAGATAAAAGGAAAAAAAAATACTTCTTTACACCATAGGTAGTAAACTGCTGGACACTGCTGCCACAGGAAGTTGTGGATTCTGAGGATTTTCTGGTTCAACAGGGATTAGGTGAATCTGTGGATGACTGGTCCATAAACAGGATACAAAAAGGAGTGCCAGAGGATTCATCCCTCTACCCGCCCTGAATGTCAGGAGAATGCTAGGGAAATTAATCTCACAAAATGGCAGGGTCACATCCTTTCCCTGTGTATTCTCTTTACTCCACTGCTGAACACAGACTTCTGGGCTTCACCCATAAGCCCACTTTTTATGGGCTTATGTTTTTGACTTCTCTCATTAACACTTTTCCACCTTTTTTGCTGGGACAAAGCATTGTGCTGCAGAAATGTCTTTGTCTCTCACTCACCAGCTAAATAAGGAGGATGGTGAAGCAGGGAATATTTCAGCCACCTTTACCTGAAGCCATGACAGACCTTTTCTTCCTAATATGCATCACTTCCCTACATGTTCTGGCTTTGTATAGCATGAGTTTTAATCTTTTCAGTCTCTTCAACATTGGTCTGTTGGATGTAGGATTAGGCAGCAGCAGTCATGTATAGGCTAAGCATTACTAAGGTAGTGACGGAACTATATCCAATCTTTGTTCTTTTCATTATAACTTGTGGGAAATTAATAAGTACATCTTACAGTTATTTTATAGTAAATCCAGTTAAAATGGAATGAATGTAACACTAGTGCTATTATTTTCTTAAATAAGGGTGAGTTATTTAAAAGTGTCACAAATAAGAATAATAATTCCACCCAATCATTTTATATGGAGGGGAGACAATGCAGCACCCTTAAAGCAGGGGGGGAAACATAAAAGAAAAAAAAAAAAAAGAAAAGAAAAGAAAAGAAAAGAAAAGAAAAGAAAAGAAAAGAAAAGAAAAGAAAAGAAAAGAAAAGAAAAGAAAGAAAAGAAAAAAGAAAAGAAAGGAAAGGAAAGAAAAAGAAAATAAAAAAAGAAAAGAGAAGAGAAAAGAAAAAAAGAGAAGGACTGTTTAATATGAGCATAGTTTTAATCTTATTTAAAATCATTTGACTATCTTGCCTGTTTATTGATTAGACGGAGGAAAATTTGATGTTTTTGTTTTCTTAACTTACTTAGATGGATAAGTGAATAAGTGAACAAGTAATGTGTCTGCTTGCTCCCTAGATCTGTGTTCAATAATACCAGAATTGGCTTACTTTTGGCTGAAGGAAAATATTTGCACAACAAATGAATGGGCAGCCACTGTGTCCAATACCAGGAGTCGGCCATCTGGATTTAGCATCAGGTGCCTGAAGAAAGAACAGAAAAGCTCTTTGTCCTACATAAATCTCCAGAGAAAGTTTTGATCCAGATCCTCAATCGGATGCTGCTCTGGATACCACTGGAAGTGTACCTTCACTTGTTTATTAGTGTTGTGTGCTTCTGGATTTGCAATGATTCTGCCTTTCTGTTCCTATGGCTGGGCTGTTTGTTTTCCCTTCATTTGTCAAATCAGTAATACCAGAGGAAATGTTAACCTTTGGTGACCTACAGATATCTTTATTTTTTCACTGTCAAACTGTACAGCAATGCAGGGAACAAAGAACCCTCTTTTCAGTCCCATTACTTTGCCAGAATATTTCTATGTTTTTGGAGAGGTACCAGCAAGATATTCAAGGAGTAGTCAGATGAGACAAGCTTTCACTTAACACAGATCTTACTGATTCATCCAGGAGGGAGGATTTCTTTTATGTCAGGTAGAAGTGCTACTTTCAGACCAAAAGATCTCAGTTTAAATAGCAGCCACAGCTACTGTCCAGGGAGTGTACACTAGGAGATCAAACACCGGATGAGGAGAGTCCACTAAATCAATAAGCCTGCTGTAGTGTCTGGCCATCATTCGACAGACACTGCTGGCCCACATGGTATAACAAAGTTCAAGCATTATAACAGAGATTTCTTACTGGGACCACAATACAATATTTATTTTTTCCTAATAATATATTGCCAGAAATATCTGAGTTGTTATTTTTATCCCCCCCTCCCCCCCTTTTTTTAAGCCTCAAAAAATATGCTAAAGCCATGTGACTTCCAGAGATGTGCCTCAAAGTCTAATTGCTATCTTTTTCCAAGTACAGTTTAGTGAAATTTCCAGTGTAACTAAGGAATGCATATAGTGCCCATTCCAATGCTGCAAGGACACAGTGTCATTCCTCAATAGGGTGTGAATCCATTTTGTTTTAATATTAATTTAATTGCCTGGAATGTTCATTGATGACATTCTTGCTACTGCAGCCACAAGATGATCTTGACATTGAATGGATTTTGCATTGATTTCATGTGCAATCAGCCACAAAATGCAAGAGATAATGGTTATGCTTCCTTGTGGTAAAAATACAAAATCTTTTCTTAAAATAATCATGACTATAAAGTTAGTCATTTGAATGCTCACAAGTAGCCTGAAAACTGTTTGTCTGGAGTATATAGCTATATAAGAAGATATGTTATTTTTCAAGGACAGGTGAAATTGCTTGCTTTTATGTATGTATGGTGACTGTTTTCATGTTATATAGTACTAACAACTCTTCTGGAAGAGTGCCTATACATATGCCTCACTGAAACAGGCACATCAGCCCAAACATCTCATTCCTGAATTTGTCAGGTTGTTGAACAATTCATTTTCTTCCTTTACATGGCTAGCTGCATTTTCAGTGTTTATGAGCATAATTCAGTGCTGGCTCAATTGAGTTTTCCATTACTACTCAGTAGTATAGTAAAAAGCATGTAGCTTGTGCAACAACAATGCTCTGTAAATGAATCATAAAATGGAAACTACATTCCATCTTTAGAAACGCATCATGTACTGCCATTGAAGCAACATAAAATGGTTTTTGTCCCAGCTTTGTATTGTAAATTTATTTTATCTCATTTGACTGAGATTTCTTTATCTCTCTGTTGCCATCTATAAGTAATTGACTTTTGCAGTTTAATAACAGAATTACACTAATTTATTAATCCAACTCTATACAAGTAACATATTGTTTGATTCCTCATTCCAGTGTTCTGTTTCCAAGCATGCCCAGGTAATCAGTGAGAGGTTAAAAATTAAGAAGGTTCTGTAGTAGATTGCTTCACATGACAATTTCTCAGAAAGATCAAACGTGCCAGATGTTAAGCAAATACCCATTGAACTATTTTCCTTTTGAGAACACTTAAAAGATTAGACTGCAGAAATGTTTTACATTTCCTGTAATATCATTTTCAATGTATAAAGTAATGCTAGAAACTCAATCTGAGATGAACACCCAGAAGCTAAACTTTATTGCAGTGTGTTTTCAGGTCAATGAAGGATGAAAGGATAAGGAAGACATGCCGCTAGAAATACTGTTCAATACGGGGCAGGTCCCGTCTTGTAGCCTGCTTCCCTCAACCTTACTTGGAAGCAGTTAAGGCAAGTGGAATTACAGAGGATTGCTTGTGTTTGTTTCTTGAAATTATTGCTGTCTGATGTGCTACTCTGAGACAAAGACATACTGTCCTTAGTGACCTTTTCCTTTTTGTAGAACACATATATTTTGTGGAGGGAAGGGCTCTCTGCCATAAACTTTGAGCTGTGAAAAACACATAGCAAAACAACACATGATCTGTTAATTTTGAAAATGACTGTCTATGATAAGTAAATAGGATTTCCTGCTCTAAATGCATTTTCTTGCTCTGTTTTCATGATAGTTAAGTAGACAGCCACTGCAGGTGCAGTGATGCTCTGTAATTACTGACGCCTAACTATGTGGATTTTGCCAGGTATGTATTTCCCTGGCACCATGTGCCTCATTTGGAGGCTCACTCTATGGTTACTTGACAATAACTACCATTCAAAGCCATAGGCAAAGAAACACACACTTAGCTGGTCAGAATGTAAGGAATTTCTTCATTTTGACATGGTTATTTTAGTAAAATTGCAGCATGAATTGTAACATTTATTTCCCGTTTGTTTCTGGCTCTGATTCACTTGTGTGCTCAGAATGATTAAAATACTTGCTCTGGGAAGATGCTAACACACCCTCCTCCTCCCAAATCCCCCAAATCCAAAACATACATAAATAACCTGAAAAAATGCTTCAAAGCCACAGAAAAGGTAATTTCAGGTTGCGGAAAATTGAATAGTTTAAAAATATTACCAAAAAAATCCACACTGTTTCAAAATCCTTAGGAATTAGTTGGTCATGAGAATGCAGAGGGTGTCTTTTATTCCTCATATCCCCTCTCACTTGAGCACAGACAAGGTGGAGAAGGAAGATACAAGTTTTAAAAGCGGAAGAGACAGTTACCCTGGGAAAGGGATAAATAAAGGAGCTTAAGAGACACATTGCAAGCAAAGGCTGGTGATGTTTTAGCAGGATAGTGATGACTGGGTACCAGCTGGCCAAAAGGTCTGGACCTATTAATTGTTGAATGAAATGTAGGAATGGACTGACATGGTTCCTGGAACCTTGAATTGACTGGGCAAGGCACTGGGTTAAGGCAGACAAAGAGGACAAAACAAATAAAGAACTGAGTTACAGGGGAAGAAATACCATTGATGAAGTTGACAAGCCAGGCATATATTGGTTGTAAGTCTCCGTTTTTTAATCTAATGGTAGGCTGTTCTTCTCCCCTGAGAAATTAGTATATGTTTGAATCATCCTATGCTGAGAAAAGCCTAAAAAATGCATGGTCTTTAGGGGAATATCCTAATCATCATATCATTTCAGAGACCAGGAGCACTACCACTACCCTGCAGAAGTGGTGTCTGTGCAGAGTGGGACAAGTTAAGCAGTGGAATAGGGTTCTGGGCTGTGAATCCCCTTCTCAGCAAGTTGTCTCATCCAGAAAGGAAAAACAGACCCCTCTCTCCAGTTTTTCCTAACAAATTATTTCCATTCTGCATGCTTGGTGGTGTTACATCTGCTCCTAGCTGCCTCAGGCTCCTACTGTACAGGGAATGAAGGGAAAATGTGGAGCTAGGATAGACTTTTTCTCTTAAGACTGCATGCCTAACTTATAGGCATTTCAGTGTCAGGAGCAGTACCTGCATCTCACCTGAGCCTTGGTGCTTGGATGTAAGCATTGCCTGGCAATCCTTACAGAGGTAGTGATAGAATCCAGATCTCCTGGGGAACGTGTAACTCTCTTAGTCATCAAAGTGTTTTTTGCTACCCTCAACACTTCTGGCTCCTCCCCTGTGTATCTTCTTACTTGATAAAAAATGTCCCATAGGGCTTTTCATATGAGACACTTTTGCCTGTGACACTTTGAATCCTCTTTCCCCATGAAAAGGAAACAGGACTGTTCTACAGCTAAAAGATGTGGGTGAAAGAATGATGTAATCTTGAAAGTAAATCTTAGTGCATGCGACCAGATTAAAATTGAACAGGCAGATTTGCTTGTTAATACTTACATTGATTTTACACTGAACTAACCTGCTCCCATCTCCTCCTCCCCATTCACTCAGAAAATCTATGGCAAACAAGTACCAAGTGCTCTGGCGAAATTTCTTCCAATATAAATTCAATTTGGATATTAGTAAATAATTATATAATAAAAAGACCAGACAAAATTAACTCACATAGACCATAGTCCTGATATTTTTTCTCTTCAAAAAGCCATCAGTGTAGCATCTTCATTTTATTATTTTGTTTGAAAACAAGTGACGATGCTGCAAAAGACAGGATGTGATAGGATTTTTAGGCATATTTTTCCTGATATTACATGTAAATTTTAATGTCAGTGGGATTTTAGCAGAAGCAGTTAAAAAGTAACTCTAGCTTGGCCAGACTGCTTGTCACAATTTTATGACGGCATCTTGTGTTTCACCTGCGCAGAAGCGGATAATTGACCTTGCTAACCATATATCTAAAAAAAAAAAACAAAAACCAACCAAAAAAAAAAAAAACACACCTAAGACCTCCTTGCTTGTACTGACAGAGTGATACCTGTACTTGTGTACTTTTAAAGAGACATTTATTCTGTCAAGAAACATACACACTAAAGAGGAATGACCCAGCCAGCAGGTCAGATTCACATATCATTTGCAACCTTTTCTAAATCATACTCTTCCTAGGGAGCCCACCACACTTGCCACGGTTTCCTTGGAATGAGACCATGTGTGATTTAAATTGATATGAGCTTATTTGAGAAAGTCAGTCATAGCTGTCACCAGGGAACCCAAAATAGTTTCTTCAGACAGAAAGCCTGTTCCTTTCAAGAGTTTTTGCTAAGCAGATGTGGCTCCAACCACAGTTTGAATTTACGTCTCACCTTCAAAGGTCAGGAATGTTTCAAAACGTTTTTGCTGTAGACTCTTCTATAGTTATATCTCGTGGTTACCATTCAAAAGAACATCAGTCTCTGTTGGTATTGGTATTCATCAGAGGAAAGAGGGACCTTAGGAGCCTGCTAAATTTCACCAATTCCTCTGCTGTGAAGGCAAAGCTATATGCAGCAGAGCCTCTGTGATAACAGTGGAAGTGCACCAGTCTGGAGCCTTTTCCCAGTTTACCTGCCAGTCCTTCACAGCCCTTGGCTTCTGGCTTTGTACCTGCGGCAAGACAGTAAAAGACAGACTTCCTTTATGCATACTGTTATTTCTAATACTGGTATTTGTTTTTATATGTATTATGGGCTATTGGCATTTATTCCTACATGTGGAAGCAAAATGTGTAGGAAGAAAAATAGTCGTGTGTTCTTCAATGAAGAGCGTCAGCTGTTGTGACGGAGGTCTTTGCGGTATCATACTTTCTTATTGTTACAAAACCATGCATAAAAAACTAATGTGATTTTACATTTTTGGTGTCCTTACATGGATGGTTATGATGATCACTTTCTAGTTCATAGGTCAGTCTTGTGTAGGAGCTATAGGAGAAGCATTATCTCTAGATGCAATTTTCTTTATCAAGGAAGATTATGGGCAAGAGGCAGTAGAAAGCACTAGTTGGTTGGTTGGTTTTCTTCTTATATTGTGTTCTATGCACTTGTGTTGGGCAAAAAGGCTGCAATTTGGAGAGAAGCTATGAGAGGCTGTCACAAACCTTACTATAGAGTTCACGGTGGATCTGAACCTAGTTATGTCCATTGACAAATAAAATTGTGCCTGTTGCTAGAATGATCACAAGAAACATGAGAAACAACCTTGATTATGTACAAATTGTCAGTCACATGAAATTCCTTCAGCACTTTACTGTAAACTACCATGAGCCTAATTCACAAAAGCAATCCTCCTTCAGTAAATCTAGTCTGGTGTTAATCATGAAAAATAGCAAAATACAAAGTATAAAAAGATACTGATTGTAGTTACTAATGCTTTGTTCAGATCTACGTGCAAACAAGTAGCTGCTCCTAGAAAATTGACTCATGGTGAACATTGCAGTTTTATTTTTTTCATCTTTGTTTTTCAATTGCATCCTTTAATGTTATTTTTATTATTGTGAAAAAATATTATTACTTACTCAAAATTGTTTTCACTATAATGTATTTTTTCCATTAAAAACACTAGAACATACATTCTGCTTGTGATGTAGTTTGTAATGTAACTTGGAAAATAGAGGAAGGATATTGAACTGTTCTCACACATTTCCCTTTCCCATTTTCCTACAACATACTGGAAACTTGTGTAACAATCCATCACTTTAGCTGACATTCAGGGAAATCTTCATCAAAATGTTCTGGTAAGGAAAGATGAAATATGTCTGTGAAATAAATGAAGCAGAAGTAAGGCAAAAACCTGATATCTAGAGAGAAAAGAAGTGAAAGTAAGAGACTTGTTCCTTTTGAGACCACCAGACCTCTTGATGCTAGAATTATACCTGTAGTAGAGATTTGTAAATATTCTGATTGCTTTCATTATTCAAGTTTAAGTATGCTACATACCAAGCAGTGAGCACCTATGTTTCACAGTGCAGACTCCATGAACATCTCAAATGCATCTTCTGTTTAGAAGGGTTCTGAATGTGCATTGTATTCTTAAGAGTTCAATCAAAGATCTTGCCTGTAAATCAAGAACAAAACCAACAAAGAAAACATAACTCATCTTCATACATCATACATCAGTGGATGTATGATATTGCCACAATAAATGTGGAAAAAGCCATTAAAATGGTTATGGAGTTAAATAAAGGCTCAGGATTAATGGACTATTTGCACTGGCTGTACATACAGTTTCAGCTACATTGACACCTACATCAAACATGGCAATTGGGCTTCAGAGGGTATTTGATTACAAAATACGTGAAACACCCCCCTCACCCCCCCAATTGAATACATTGTGCAAAATGATCAGGATCAGGATGTGCACAAAAATGGCACAGTCTGGAATTACTGATGAACGTTCATACGGTGTTGTTCTAGTGTGACCCATTTTGCAATCCTGGTGATACACTAGAGACAGGAAACATCTGATGTGAAGATTGTGCCTTAATTTTCTTGAAGAAACATACAGTCAACAGAAGGGCAGCTGATTACAGCCACAGAACCTCAGCCCTCTCTTGCAACAACTTGCTTGTCCATGGGGAAGTGAGTATTCCACTTCTTGCCCACAGATATCACATCCTAGCTACTACTCACACTCCTACTGGAGCACTGAATGTTAGTTACCAGCCTTCATCACATAATTTTTTTGTGTTCATTACTGTGCAGGACTTTTAATTCTCATGGGTCATTGGGATATTTCCTGCTGCAATTCACTCCCAAATTAAATTTATTTTATTTAATTGTGGATAAGGGCAGAAAATGTGATACAAGGAAACAAGGCAATATAAGAGGAATACAGTTGCCTAAATGAAAGTGTACAGTGTCGTTTAGGATGCCTTCCACAGTCCAACAGAACTGTACAGGTCTGGTAGTGCTGACATAGGACTTAGGGGGACTCTACTACAACCCCCCGCCCCCCCCCCCCCCCTCCCAGAACAGCCATGGAAAGTGCACAGTGCTTGAAGTGGCACTGCTCAGGTACCTAAGCCTCACACTCTCAGTCCTATCGATGTGCACTCCCTCATTCTGGAACCTTAAAACTTGTCAAGTTTTAATAGGTTTCACACTGAGAAGAGCTGAGGAATTTGGAGGACAGCAGAAACACGGCATTGCAGGTCAGAACAGGACAATCTTCAAAGCAAAACAGAAGAAAATACAAAGCCTGCTTGTTTCAAATGATAGATGACAATACAAACTAACATCTGGGATGGCTGGTGGAAGGAGCTGACCCCTTACTTTCAATACAAAATAAGAGACAGCAAAAGGGGCATGGCAATTAATGGCTGGTGAAATGCAAAAGGAAGTATGATACAGCCACAACAGCAGATTAGGGAACTTCTCTATTTAGCAGCATTCAGAAGAGGCTTAATGAGAAAAAGATGGCTAACAAAGGACAAAGAAAAGGGTCCTTTTTTTTTTTTTTTTTTTTTTTTCTGGGTAACTCTTGTGTCACTTCAGATACTCAATTAGCTTCTCACTGGGCATCCAATGGATGCCGGATCTGGCAGAAGTGAGAAGGTGTCCTGTTTGGCTGGGAGCAGGGGAAGAAGATTGTCTCAGCCCATCTCAGATAACCCCCCTAAAAATCTCCTGCAGAAATATCTAAATAATGTGAACATGAACATAACTCATACCTCCAGCCTTCCTTCATGCTGTCCTCACAGGAGGCAAAACTGAAGAAAAAACAATCCACAACCTGTTCAAGATGGAATAAAATCACCTCTTAACAACAGCACAGTTAAATGCAGTCGTCTTGGCTGGCTATATGTAACCCTATGAATTAGATAAGGGGACATTTACACTGTAAAAGCCTCTATTCAGTGCAAAAGAATGCAATAGTGGGTTTCTGACTGAGGCCAAAAAGCTAATGTGTAAAGCTTTTTGAATACGAAGAGTCCTGTGTTACAAATGTGATCTGCAAAATGCAGCTTACAAGTGTCTTAAATTCTTGAGGTATCCAAAAGATCATTCTACACAGCAGCAGTGCTACAGCATCAATAAGAGCCTGTCCTGAACTGGAAAACCATCAGGATGACTCAGCACTCATGTCATTGTATACTAGATGTGCTATCTCCTGGAGAAGAGAAAACCCTTTCAGGTAAATCCACTGGGGTTTGTCTCAAATAACGTTTTTTTTCTTTTTTCTTTTCTTTTTTCTTTTTTCTTTTTTCTTTTTTTTCCTTACCTCTCTGTTATATTTGTCAGAAACCTGACCTCAGTCTGTTACTGAAGGAACAAGAAGTCTTGCATGATTGAGCAGAAACGTCACTTTAGGCATGGCTACCACACAAACCCCTGATGAAGGTAGTCACATACCTGTAACAGTCCAAATAAACTGTTGCAAAATGAAAGGGCTGCAAGTATCTAGCAATGTCAATGCTTTGTCTCTACAGGAATTTGTCACTGAGTGGACTGTTTAGGGATTCGCTAAGCAGGAGTTTGAAGTATGCTGGGCATACTTCACTATCCTCTCATTCCTGGAAAGGAATGCTGCCACTCTGCCTATGCCTGCCCAGAGTCCTGGGCAGCATCTTCAGCTCAGTTTTCAGTCAAGCCACCATTTCCAATCTGTGTCTAAATATTACAATTGTTTTCACACAGCATCTCTAAGGCTTTGACATTTTCAACATCCAAGTTCTCCTCATTTTCTGTCTGGAGGACAAAAGGACCCTTTTCTTTATCCTTTGTAAGCCATCTTTTTTCTCATTAAGCCTCTTCTGAATGCTGCTAAATAGAGAAGTTCCCTAATCCTTAATCCTGCAATGTTGAGGTGTTTTCACTGGATAGAGAACAATGTGAACAGAGAGAAAGTGCTAAGAGAAGAGTATTTCTGTAGGCAAGTGGTTGGGCCACTTTTTTGAGAGAAAACCCTGGGCTCTGGTTCCTGTTCACTGGCCTGCCGATGCAGATGGATATTGAATATCAGGTGCAGATGAAGTCTTGGGCACTGAGACTAGGACAGCAAACTCCCATCCTTATCAGTGGCTGGAGTGGATTGTGAATTATTCATTCTTGGCTGCCTAGAAGCACAAGTTCATTAGTGCTTGAGGAAAGTCCTCCCATTCCCCAGCCCAGCCTAAAGTCTGCTGTACACTACCCAGGCAGCGTAGGCTTGGATGCCCTTGGGCAAAGATTCCAGTGTTTGCCACCTGGGTTGCTGCAAGTCAGTGAATAAATAGTATTTGGGACAAAGTGGAATCAGTGCAAAATGTCTCTGACAAGAATGGTGCAGCAATCTGCTGCTTTCTGGCACCCCTATCTTCTCCTCTGTTCATGATTCCCTAGCTTTCCCCTTTTGCAGGTTGGAATCTTTCATGACAATCGTTGTGATAGTATATTGCCTAAACCTCACCTTCAAAAAAGACACGGTGTTATGATTGGGCAGATTTCTCAGAACACTACATATGACGGTCAGTAGTGGGATAAGGACAGTCAGATCTAGGCAGGGAAAACAACACGTCTGGAGGGAAGCCAACAACACTCAGCTGAGTCAAATGTCCTTCATCCTTCCTCAAACATGGGGCTATTTCCTTCTGGGGGTGATGAATTTAGTAGCATCCCTTCTACCTCACCTTTTTACAGCCAGAGTAGTTTCACCCTGATAATTGCAACTTATATAGTTCAGTAGTTGCAGACTTTTCCTGGGACTTGTAGAGATGTAAATAAGCACTCTTGGTTGAAACAATTTATCTCCAGAAAAGGAAGAAAATTCAGAATTTTAGAGACACGCTAAAGTTGCTGTGGCATAAGAAGTTAGTGCATAAAAAAATGGGCCTATAGCTATTGGTGTCTGTCTCTGCAAATGCTCACAGCCAATTCCTCACATCAGATCCTGCATAAGAAGCTTAAGATCTGACACATAATATTACAGCCAAGGCTGGCTGAATTTCTGTATGAGGATAATTGTTCTGCCTTACCTCACAGATGGCAACTTGATAATCTACAGTCTAGGCCCTGACCCAGGACCTCTTAAAGCACTCTGCAAAGCCTACCTTTTTGATAAATCTCTAGACTTTGAATGACTGTGTGTTCATAACAACTTGTGACCGGCTTGTCTCATAAGTTAAGGAGCATTTTTATTCTGAACATAAACATGAATGTAATGTAATTCAATGAACTTCATTGAAATCCTTCTGGATTTACTTTGGTATAGTTGACAGCAGAATTTGGCTCTATATGTGTTGGCATGTGCTCTATGGGACATTGTGAGAAAAAACAACAAAGTTATCCTTCTTAGACCATGTTTCAGCTTGCCGGTGGATCTGAGCTTTAAACAGTACACTCTAGTCTAATGCCAGCAATTTTACTTACCTTCAGATCTCCCCATTGTAAACTGCCAAAGCTTGAAGACTGTAGGTGTAAAATACAGTTAAGGAGTTTTACACTCTGAGACTTGCCAAGCAAAGTAAGGTCCATGTCTATCCTGTATTAATGACTTATATTGTAGCATGTCTGGAAAACTAAGGCTCTAATTAACAGAAAATTTAAAATGCTGTGTAGAATAGCTAGAAGTACTAGTAGAAGTGCTACTTTCTAAAATACAAGTTTTGAAAATGTTTTCATTTACTCTTACTAAAAAAACTGAATGTGTGCTGTGAAGGAAGTTTTGATGCCTTTTGGTTATCCAGAGAACAGGTATATGCACAAGCAAGATTTTACATGATGTAACTGTTCATTTAGACAACTTACTTAAACTTAGCCTTCATGAGTAAGACGTTTGCACTGCTTGTCATCTGAAGGCTAACCACATAATGGGCTGTATCAATAGGAGCATAGTCAAAGCAATCGATTATACTCCTTTAGTCAACACTCATTATATCATATCTGGAAAAGGTCGTCCAGTTATGGGCCTCCAAAAAAGAAAAACTCAGATAACCTGCAGTGAGTTCAGCAGAGAGACAGAGATAATTTGGATCTGGAGCATTTGCCCTTTGTGGAGAAGCTGCGGGAACTGGATTGGATCAGTCTGGAAAAGAGACAGATTTTAATAGCAGCCTTCCAATACCTTCAAGGAGGTTACTGTGAAAACAGAGCAAGGCTGAGAATAAGGAACAATGATAATAAATTGAAAGGGGAGATTCCAAATAGATATTAGGAAAATTTGTCTCTGCAGGGTTCGTTCATCATTGGAACTGGCAAACTAGAGAGGTTTTGGAATGGAGCAACCTGGTTCAAATTCAGTGTTGACCTTCCTTTGAGCAGAGGTCTCTCCCAGCCTGAATGATTCTGTGATTTTGTGACCTTACTGAGCTATTTGCATATGTGAAGGTGAATATAGCAAGCTACCAAAACAAACTAGTAGTTTATTTTGCCTGAATGTAAATACTAATACATAAAAAAATTAAAACAATAACAAATGACTGGGCATCATCTTGACTTAGGTTCTCTGCTCTGTAGCTATTGAGTTTTTCATGAAGTCACTAATATCAAGCCAAATTAAATGAGAGTAGAGTTAGGCTATTAAGTTGCTTGTGATGTACTAAGAAAAGTAAAAAGATGTATGAACTTAAATTTTTCCTGTCAACTGAAGCAAAAGCATTTAAAATAAACAAACAAAAACCACAAAACAAATGCACAAGAAGGAGGAGAACAACAACAAAAAACAACATGAAAAGTGAAGGGTCAAATTGTCCTTATTTTTCTTGATGTTCCAATATATTATGGACATGTTAAATTAGTGTTTTCCTCCTCTATCCCTTGGGTCACATTCTGACTTCACAAGTTGTGTCTACTCCATAGCTGCAATATGAATTTCAGGATGCTTGATGACTCTGAGTCTTCTGGGACAACAGTATGCATTTCACCTCAGCTAAAATTTAGGTAATGCCTGAGTCTAGAACAGACTCCAAGTGTTCTGCAAGGCAAAACCATACTTTGCTTTTCTTCTTCAGGTTATTGTTACAAAGGCTGATGGGATACCTGAAAGTTTTGGGATTGCCAGGGTTGCAATTCAGTGTGTTTTTGAGGGTTTTCCTCTATTCTCTCTGGAGTGTAAGCATGGACTACCTTGAGCAAGGTAAGCATCATACACAGGCATTGATTTTGGTCTCTTCACAGAGTAATGTAGGTGCAGCGGTTTAAAGAGCAGTCTATATTCAATATTCTGGTGACAAAGTCTTCCATCTTGTAGTATTACTATGTGATGGGCCAGTTGTATATGCACATTGAATTCACATTTGCATTCACATTTAATTGGCCAAAACAGTCTGATACGATTTTAAAGTTGGAGTTGGCTTATTGCAGATCCAACTGCCATTATTCTTATTGGCCTGACTATAGAGCAGCACAGAGCAATCAGACCAAGAATTAAAGATTGATCCTGATTTCTCTGGTTGTGAACAAGATTTCTACATGAATGCCACTGCTAATTGTGAGGGGAAAAATAGCTATGGCTCACTGGTGATCCTGTTAAGGACAGCAGCAGATAAAAGGATGTAATATAAGTTAACAAATTTCTAAGAGGGATCCTTCATTTTATTTGGTTTCTGCTGCAATTATTTTAAAACTGGTGAGATAAAAAGACACATTAATCTACTTTCTTTCAGTGTTTTCAAACATACTGCAACATAAAATCCCTGGTGAAATTATTAAGATTATTTATTTTGCAGTCTCAGTGCTTTTACGTCTGAATGGCACACAGCCAGCAGTCTACTCAGAACAGCATTTAGTGCACACAAGCAAGAAAACAAATTAGTTAGCAAAATTGTTTTTAAAGTAACTTGCTAGAATGCTTTGCTTTGTTTGTTAAGTATTCTTACCAAAGGTAAAATCACTCATGAGTAGAAGTAGCAAATACTTAAAAAAAATTAATAAAAAAATCTGTTTTATGTTTGGTTATGTAAATTCTTGATAGGAAGGGTTTTTTGTTAGCTACTCTCCACTGTCATCTTGTAATCTAAAGATGCAGAAAAGAAGTGAGGGAAACTAATTTTAAAACAGTCATTTTAGTGAAGCACAGGATCAAAACACAAACAAACTGTTTCTGTTGCCCAAAATAAGATTGGCTATAGCCAACAGTTAGCTGACTTGCAGATTGTAAACGTGGTTAGCCAGGCTTTTACTTTGTAGGTCTTTAGGAGTCTTATTTTGCCACTCTTGCACAAACTGAACTGTACCTTACTCCTCAAGGCACGCCTTTGATTCTAGTTGCTCTATCTAGACTCAGGATGACTAAAACATCCAGTCTGGTTTTATGTGTTGTATTTCATGTTTTAAGGATAGCTGTAGTCTTGATTATGATTGCCAAGACTTTGTAGCAAGTAAATTCAGTAACCAAAAAACAGAAGATAAACCACAGATACAACCACAACAATTTCTTAATTAACAGCAACCAGCCTCAGGTTGTCTTTTTAAACTGAAAGGTGCCCTCTTTCCTCCCATTTTTACCATTTTGTCTGCTTTAATTCATGCTCTGGTTAAAATATGGTGTATGGACACAAACACACAGATCAGACTCATCATTAGTGCTTGTAATTTAATCACAGTGCAGAGTGTGATTCTACAGGCCTTGTGTTGCGAATCCATGTACCTGGGCTATAATATAGTAAGATTGACTTTATTACTTTGGCTTCATCTATCAGGGCTTATGGGATGTACTGTATTGTTTCTCAGAGATTTCCAATATTATAAAACTTTGAGGGCTGATTCTAAAGAAGTCTAATGTTATAAAACTCGGAGATCTACTCGCTGTGTAATAGCTATATCACCTCCTCTAAAGAGGAGTCACAACAGCCAGCAACTTAAGTGGGAACAGCTTATTGTAGTCAATAGGAGATACAGAAGAAAATAATAGATCTTCACTCATTTGAATCATAGAGGAATTTACATGGAAATTTCCATCTGAAGGTCAATTATCCCAATATGCTCCGCAAAGCAGAATAACTTGTTATAGCAGATTGTCCAGGGCCATATACAATTGAACTTTGAATGTGCCCAGGAATGGATATTCCACAACCTCTCTGAACAACCTGTTTCAGTGGTTTATTGCCTTGACTGTGAAGACTTTTCTCCTTGTATCTACACGGAATTTTCCATGCTGCAACTTGTGTTCATTGCATCTCATTTTTTCCACTGCATACATCTCTGAGAAAAGTTTGGCTCCATCTTCTTTATAACACGCTCTCCCCTGCAAGTTGAAGATAACTTAGATTCACCTTAGTCTGCTCTTCTTCAGGCTGAATACAAGTTCTCTCTGCTTCTCTTTGTATTTCCCAGACCCCCTTATATTCTTGGTGACCTTCTGCTGGACATACTTTAGTAAATATAACAGAGATAAAAACTGGAAATAGTACTCCAAATACAATTTCACAAGTGCCACATGTACTATTTCCCCCAAATGTTACACACTTTTTCTACTATAGTCTAGAATACTGTTGGTCTGCTGGGAACAGGTCTGACTCCTGTACTGCATGCTATCCGTGATGTCTTGTGGTTTGGCCAGGTTTCCACCAACTTTGTAATCTACTCATTCAGTTTATATCTCTACAAATTGTCTTTAGGGGAAATACAGAAGACTGACTGTCTATAAAGCCTTGCTAAAATTGTCCACCCCACATAAATAGAAAGCAGAGCTCAGTAAGGGGTTCCCCATTCAGCTGAGTATTTGCTCCCTCTTGCCATGCCTTCCTGTTTTCTTGCAAAATGGCATGAATTACTCCTGTGTTTTCAGGAGGTTGTTCTTGAAAGCCAGCCAGCTTTTCTAGGCCCCTTGCTCTTCAGGACAGCTTTACCTTTCCTAACATTAAAATCAGTTCTCATGGAGTTTAGGGGTCATTATTCTGCTACTTCTCATTTTCATCAGCTAATGCAACCATAGACCTTCACATCAATTCTTTTTTTTTTTTTTTTTTTTCTTTTTTTTTTTTTTTTCTGAGCAATGGTTCCCCCTAGCTGTTTTGTCCAACATCAACACCATAAAATTTTCCTTGACATTGCAAGTATCTCTTAAATTGCTTGTGCCTCTTAAAGTTGCCTTTCCAAAAAATATCGTGGTGCATATATTTCCCTGTGGAAACCAGGGCCTGCCATCATGAGGCTTCTTCTCATTTTCTATAGAAGCCTTTATAGAATTCCTTTCATGTACTGGTAGATCTGTAGCAGGCACCAACCACAGTGACCTATTTGTTGGCCTTCCTCCTTTTAATGGTATGTAAGTGACTAAACATCAGGGAAACATTCATGTTGGATTGGTACTCATAGCCTGAAATAGTCTCCTGGATTAAGATGCTTGCAGGCATGTCTCCAAACAGTGCTAACCTATTTTAGTGGGTTTACACCTGGAACTGATTCATTGCACACCACATATGGATGTTCACATCCCCACATAAAGACATATCCTTGATCATATGCCCTTGAGTTACAGCAGTCTCTAAAGGTCCGTGCAGAAACAAGTTCAGCTTTTTTTCTCTCTCCACAAACACTTTATCAGCTACAGTGTTTTAAAAATCACAGGTTCCTGTATTTGCAGGCAGTATTAGTATAGCTATATAGTCCAAGAATTTAAACAAGGCAATATTAGTAGGTAATGATAATATCCCTTAGATAAACTGATATAACTAGAAAGATTAGGCACACAAATCACTCTTCTGATGTAAACAGAAGCAGCAGACTTCAAAGCTAAATATGAGTTGAGCAGAGGATTTAACTAAATACCTATCAGTGACACAATCTGTTGAGAGACAGGTAGTGCTAAAAAGTAACTGCCTACCTCTTTTTTTTCCTCTTCTCCACATAACAATCCACTTATTTTCCAGAATAAGATTCTGGGGAAAGTAAAATACACACTTTTATTATTAAAAGTTGATGAACTTTAATTGTCTAATTGTTTCATATTACAGATCTGAGGAGGAGGAGGAGAAAACCATATAATGAACACAGTAGATAATAATGCAAGTCAAAGATATTCCAGAAATAGTACAGAAGTCAGAAATTCTCCTTCAAAGCCCAGAAAATATAAAACAGAGCACAGCATTCTTAGACTTTCTTGGTAAACTAAACACACATAGAGAACAGACTACAAACACTGCTGACTTCCCCGTTGTTTATAGCAACTCTGGGATCAGTTGTGCAGGGCTTTTTTTAACTAGAAATGAGACTGTGTGAGGTAACCTTTTTACAGTGGATGCCATATCTATTCCATTGGATGGTTAAAATTGTCTTCTGTTGACTGGGAGCATTTCGAGGAAAACTCTAAACAGCTTAGTAACTTTACTGTTCTGCTTAACTAAAGAGAAAAGTTAAGATATGCGGACTGTTGATGAAGAAATCAGCATCTCTGCCGTTACCTAATGACAACCATTTGGCAGTCGTTTGAAAGAGAAAAACAGGTAAAGGGATGGTGAATAGTACACTTGTCATTAATTTGTCAAGTCAACATATTAATGTGATTTGGGTCAAGCTAGTGGTTGTGCAGCCAAGTATTCATGGCTTCACTAAACACTGAGAATTGTACAAGAAGTTGGGGAAGCCTGTAAGAAAGTTTAGTTTGGCAAAGAAATGAAGAACCAAATAAAGGAGAACTCCAGGGGGAGACCTTCTCCATCAGCTTATATGACAGCAAGAGTGAGCATGGGAATTAGGCTATGGCAAGTCAGGAAATCGGTGAGGGGCAATAGTTAGCCCCAGTAGGAGAGCTTTGAGGCAGGAAACAGGAAAGACTGGGAGTCTGTTGACCTGTTTTCAGAGTTCTTCTTTTATGAGCTCATAGGCCAATATCCTCATAGGTCTGCTAGCAGCAAAAGACATAAGTGTTTGTTTCTCAGGTCAGGGGCTCTAGTTTCTTTCATGTTTGGTTCAACATTTTTTATCAGCCTTAATAAAAGTTTCATTCATATGATATGAAGAGAGCTAGCTCTCTCTGAGTTTCCCATGCAATCAGAAAGATATAACTCTATGTTTATATTAAGGACAGAGAGGCACACCGCTACATGTCATGTCCAACTGGCTGCTCAGTCCATTACTTTTCCAGTAAAATTGACAGGATTAAACCTAAACAAGAAAAGGAATGACAACAAAAGACAGTGGGTGTTCTGCAGCACTGGCATCAGTGAATTCAGTAATGACCATCAGAGTTCTCTACAGGCATTTCACAGGTACAATGTGTAAAATTTCTTCTCTTCATGATTAAATAATAGGGATTAGCTGGTAATGGAATAGAGTTGTGTTCCACTGGCTTGCTCCTGGGAGTTTCTATAAATCCTATTCATTTAAGTTATCAGAAAGATTGTACTAGGCACTGAGATCTCACATCCCACCCTCAAACTTGTCCCCTGCCATAACAGTGAAAAAGCAAGTCTTTTGCTTGCTGAAAACAGAATCCTGGTACTATATACTGACAAGTGTCATGATTTTAATATTGTTACCATTGTCTGAGTCATTTACTCTGAATGGAGTTATGTACTGTACTTCCCCTTTCCTGCTAGCCATCAGGTACACTAAGGTCATTAAAGAGCTAGTTTATGTAGAAGGTTCCTAAATCATGATCTGCTTGCATAGACACAACTGAATGCAGTAATATACATTGCAAGTGGACTCTACAACACTCTGTTTAATGCTGTGTGAAATACATATACATCTACTCCTACATCTTTTCAACTATGGCAAAACTACAAACAAGAAATGTGTGTCTGAGAAAGTGTGTCTGAAAATGTACAATATGCCTGCAGAACTTGTGCTAATCACACTGAAGTAGAATATTCCTATCACGGTTTCAACTCCAAACTGAAAAGTTTTATTCCCCTTTTCTTTAAAAGAAACAGTCGAAGTTTAGATAATGATGGTGCAACAGACTTCATTAATGGATAGTTTAGAATGCATTTCTGTCTGTCTGATGTAGAAAATACAGATCACAAGCATCTTTTCTTCCCTTCACTAAAAAGTGCTTTTTTCTGTCATAGGTCCTCACCAACATAAACTGTTAGAAGTGTCTTCCAAAGAGTAGAAAAACAGATGAAGTAATATGTCTGCTGCTCTGGTGCAGCAGTAAGTATCTGTCATTTCGTTGTGGCTGAAAAGGCACATATATCTTGAAGCTGGGGGATATCTTCATCATAAATATGCCTGTAGGCAATTACTTGAGGGAAAATGCTGATTTTTTTAGAACAGCAAAGAAACTAGCTTTAAAAGACATCCCCAGGCATGTCCCTTTTAATTTGACCTTGTTTCTCAGGATTCCTACAAGACTGGAATTTTTTGCCTGCATCCTTAGTATTTGTGGAGCTGGCTGTAAACACAAGAGACAATGCCATATTCCTGGTGCTATTTCTTTTATCTATTTTTATTGTAGCTGGTAAAAAAAAAAAAAAAAAAAAAAAGTTATTATAAAATGTTTTCCCATAAGAGGCAAAATGTCAATCCATACAGAAGGTGTTTCATTAAGGTGAGGAACTGGAGATTACAACTTGTTTGGATGCTATGTTTGGATGTTCTGTGCCTACACAAACAGCAAAATACCTTGTCAGCTGTACCAGTATGTGCTAGTCTTATTAAGCCAGCTGATGCACAAAGAATAAAATCTAGTCTTTTTGTAGCTGATCCCACTTAATATTTCGTGGAGAGCCTCAGACAAGTAAGAAACATTTGCATTAGAAGTAAGATTCCTGTATTGCTTTGACATCAATCTGAGCTGCAATGAAAAATTATTGTAGCCTGAGCTAGAAGTGGTTTTATATTAGACATAGTCAACATTCAACAGTCTGAGTCAGCAAGAAAACTGCTTCTGAGCTAGCAGCATACTAGAACAATGAATGAAGATTAGTCTCCAAAGAAATATAATAATAAGGCCATTCCTCTTATGAACCCTCATAACTTCTGGCAGAAATTCTGCTCCCACTGAAGTTTAGTATAATTTTCCCAAGAACTTCTGAGAAGCCAGTATTTTACTATTGATTCTCAGATATTCTGCCCGCCTTCTCTCTCCCTGGAGTGAACTGAGAACACCTGTGCAATTATTGCCTATTAGAATAGAAGCATTTGAGAAAAAAATCATATCCAAAATGCAAGAGTTTTTTGTTCTTTTCTAGTCAGAAATTGTGGTGACAGCATTTGTTGGTATTTTTTTAATGCTGACTGTAGCGAAGTAGACATGCCTGTATGCTGGGTAATTTTTCAGTGACTTGGTAATATAGCTGCTGTCTTGTACTCTTTTAAACTCTTTCTTATTCATTTCAGCTGAAATTGGGTGCTCAATACTTGTCAAAATACCTTGTCAATAGTAGAAATAATAGATCTGGTAGGTGATCTGTTGCACATGGCAGCATTCCTTTTTCTTGGAGCCAGTGGGGGGAAAAAAAAAAAAAAAAAAAAAAAAAAAAAAACTCTTCCTCAAAGTGTGAGAGAAGAATGAGAGAAATGAATGAGAGGAAGAGAGAGGGAGAAAGAGATGGGGAGGGAGCTAGATGACTCTCTTCCTATAGAAGGAAAATTCAACCATCTGTGCCACTTCAAAATCACCAGGTTAGTGTCAGAGTGAAGAGAGCTAAGCAACAGTTTTACTATAAGCATATGATTCCCACTCTCTGTAGTCAAAATCTGTGGATTCATTAATCCTTCCTCATTTTGTTTTAATAATAACTTTATTGTATATGTCTTTCCATTGCTTAAAATTTTCTCTCAAGTTAACAGTGCTAGTGATAGATGTTCTTCATGAAGCAGCAAAATGACATATAAGAAACAGCAAAGAAACCTTATCTCAGAAAGATGAGCTTGCTGTTAAACGCAGATGTGTATAAACACACACTCATACACGTGGATATACACACTCACTCACACAGAAGGCATAGATTGAGGCTAATTTTCCCCTGAGCCTGCTGAGGAATAGATATCCTACTGTGTTATTGTCATGCATGATCTCTGATTAATGCCAGTGCTGGTATTCCAGGCTTTAAAATTAGTACAAAAATAGTCCTTGAGGAAGGACATCAGCTTCTTTTAATCTCCCTTTAATCTCCACTACTTCAAGAAGCTCTACATGTTCACACCTTATTCTTCCGCTATGGAGCCCTACTTGCTTATTCCATACTGAATAACTTCAGCTCATAAAATGATCTCTTTCTCTAGAAAAGTGTACCACAGACACTGTGAACACATTTTTACAAATGGGATCAGTACCAAGTGGTATAAAGTCACAATGTTGATAACTCTGATCTTCTGAAAATGTGACCTAATCCAAGATAAATATTTCTGAAATTATTTCCCTTGTTACTGTATAGAAAATTTATTATGACAACAACTGTGTTAAAAAATAAAAACTTAGGCTGACTTACGATCATAACTTTTTTTTTGAAATCTCAAAAATGAAACATATATCAATTCATTATCTGAAAAGTTCTACTGATACAAAGCATTGTGTAATGTTCAGCCAAATCCTGAAGCCCTTCTCCCCTGTGATTCTTAGTGAATACAGCCCTCAGAAGCATTGAATGCCTTCACATACCCTGGAAAAAGTGATTCAATTTTGTCCAGGAATTATGTAGCTTGAGAAAGTATTGCATCATGCAAGCATCAGCAACTCCATGTTTATGAGAATTCCATTGTTCAGAAACAAAACCCATGGATATGGATTTTTTTTGGTGTTTTCTTGTTAGAAGAATAAAGCAAAGGAGATAATCATGGCTAAAGATGTTGTGGCAGTTTACTGGTCAATAAATAGGTAGACAGAGGAAGTACAACTTCTGAGATGCTGTCTCTACTGAGAGTTTGTGGTTTTATGCAGCTGAGTGTCTGGCCTAGACTTGGCTACATGTTAAAAAAAAAAAAAAAAAACAGATCTAATTTTTTGGCCTGGGGTATCTAAGAAAATGTTCAGCAAAAACATGAAAGTCTGCATGAGCTGAACTGGAAAGCAAGAGGACATTGTGTAATAAATAGGAGTCAAGAAGGTGACTGGGGAATAGCATTTTCCATTACACTAATCCAAAGCAGAAAACTCGACCACGGGTTTCTTTTTCTTCACCATGTATTCTCCTTCTCAGTTTCTCAGAAAGGCACTCGCTGTATTCAGATGTAGATTCATTTTTCATTTCTCATGCAAATATTAGTGAACTGAATCATGAGGCTAAGTTCATCGTGTGCAGGCCTTTCCAAAGAACAAGCAAGTTTGTGGTGGTTCAGGGACTTTGCTTTTACAGACTTCTGCAGAGATGTTAAGTTAGCTCCAATACAAACAACTCTTTCATTAGGCTCTCACTGATTGTGACAATGAAATCAATTTTTCAGAAAGAACACCATAACATCATTAATGAGTAAACTATTCTTGTTCCCAAGAGGGATATGTTAAATAAGATGGATACTAATTTTAGATCCTTAAAAAGAGAAGTCATTGAAGAATAATCATTTTAGTTAAATCATTCTCAGTTTGCCTTCGTCTACTGGTGATTCAGAGGACATGTGCTGCATAGAAACCTGTTTCCAAAGAAGAGGAATATCTAACATTGATCTTAGTTATTGGAAACTGCCCCATTTTTCTATTTCTGTTTCTGTGCCCTCACAGTAATTACCTTAGCCATCCCCTGGTATTTGGTGTGTAGCCCTGGAAGTAGATGATTAGCTTTAGAGATCTATGTAGAAAAGAAAATTATAACTAGCAACTCTCACAAGTCTCAGAAAAGGACATCTACCATGGCTGAAAACTTCCAAAAAAATATTGTACTCACAAAATAACTGGGCTTCCAGGTCACAGAGAAAAGTACTGCTTTTTTGGAAGTGCAGTTCTGCTTAGTCCAAGCCAAAACGTACTCTTTCAATATAGCAGTATTCTCCTTGAATGAAGGAGCCTTTCTAATTCACTCATTTAACTTCTGGTTCCTAACTGGAATTTCTTTGTGTTGCACTATCCTAATTGGTTTCTATAAATTCCAAAGTACCTTGCCAGAATCGCTTTTTTTTTTTTTTTTTTTTTTTTTAAGTGACTTTTGCAAATTCATCTATCATTAAATGAATAGTGAGAGAACTTTTTTTTTAAAAAATAAAAAAAGCAATTTTACAAGAGCACTGAAAAGCAAATTTCATCACAACACAATATACTACTACTACATTTGAGATTCCCTTCCCCAGCAGAATAAGCTAAATCAAGAATCAGAGCCTGTATGACCACACAGCTACTGTGCTTTGAGGACAGGTGCTAGCAGTGCCCTGTGCAGGGTGGTTGGAGATCTGGATACCTCAAACACAACACTGCTTTATGTAATGAAGACTTTCTCTATTCCCATTTTCAGTAATCTACGTGCTTAGGTTCTTCACTGTTAAAGTTACTACAAGTGAAGCTTCTTTGGCAGTTAATCTTAGTCATTGAATCATCTACAGGATTACAACACAGTGATTGTGAAGGTTCACCTTCTTGGAAGGAGCAGGAAATGTTTAGTCCTGTAATTATTTTGAGGGCCTGGTGTTGTCCCCTCTGCAGGAGTAAACCTGGTGATTTACAGAATGAAGTACCTTGGGAACCTGACCCAGCTGTACCTGTCTCCCAGGCTGTTATTCTGTTCTTTCAGTACACACACTGCTGCTCTCTGCTGAAGGCTGTTCCGTGCCTGTGTGATGCAAGAGCCACCAGTTCCTCTCAATCAACATGCTAAGCCATTCACTCTTTCTCACATATTTCTGCCATCAAAGTGGGTCTTATGAGTGGGAGACAATTAAGATCATGCTCTGTTAATCCTTCATCAACATGAGCTTCTGGTCCTTTGTCTCAGTTTCTCATCTGCTGAAATAGTAGGTGGCATACAGGCGAGCAATAAAATGCTTCACAGGTGACATTCATGAGATTACTCTTCCTATGATTCTATGATTTTTTCTTCCACAAACAAGTTAACCTTGAGAGCATACTTTTTTTTTTTATTTTCTTTTTTCCTTGACCTTCTTTGTCTTAGTATGGATACCCCTGCATTTTCTTTCAGCTTAAAAATTATAAGGCATATTGTTTCTGTGGAGTAAGTGACTAAACTCCTAACATTTTTAACAAACCTAAGCTGATTCCCAGTGGTGCTGCCAGGTCTCTGTCTCTTCTCTACATGGTACATCAGCTCAAGTCTTGGCAGTGGCAATCTGGGCGAGGTGCTGCCAGTGTGTGTGGGCACACTGCTGCTCAGCATTCCTCAACTACGTCTCTGTCTCTTGAGGCCATGAGGAAGGTTTCCAGCTGGGACGCATGAGTAGAGAATGGGTTAAAGATGCTCTACCAGAGGACAGGAGATGTGAGAATGGAAACTGAAGTGTTTCAGCTGCTTGTAGTTTGGAAACAGTACAAAAGCAGCCCAGGGTGTAGCTTCTGCTGCCTACTTCATTCCATTGTTTAACGGCTAATTTTTTGAAACACTTGAACTCCTCTGTAGGTTCTGTAAATCTTTAGCCAGTTTATAATTTAAACTATTTTTAAGTATAGGAAATAATGCATAAAATAACTTTTTATTTCTTACTGGCTAGCTCCAAGAACCGTTAGTGGAAACACTGAATAAATTCACCCAATCTGACACTACCTGTGCTCAGTAAGTGAAAGCTTTCTTTGTCTCAGGGCCACCTGACCTGTGCAAAGCAAATAGTTTCTCAGTTCAGTTGCTGTTGGACAGGGGAGCATGGCCTCAGAGAAACTGGTGCTGTGGCAAAAAGGACAAGAAGTTTATGGACAGGATGAGAAAACAATATTTTCTTCAGAACAGTTTGTTCTTCCTGATTAAAGTTCACAAGTGGAATAATCAATGTGGTGATTGCCTTTGGTCATAAACAGTGGATTTCCTTTTCCAGGGCTTAAAGATGTTTTCCATTAGCTTCTTCATTTATGTTACATTGCACAATTTAAAGATGTCAGAAAGTCTCTGAAAGTTGAAGTATTAATCAATAAGTTTGCTGACAAGTGCTAAAAGTACATGCAAGAACTAAGAAATTAAGCACTAATGTAACAAGTTAATCAAGCAAATTCTGTTTCAAAGACATCATAAGAAAAAGGAATGATATTAGGCCTGAACAAACTGTGCTCTGTTTACTGGGTATATGTACAAATGCAAGTATATGTGCATAAAAATTGTATTGTCAGAATTAATGCTGATAATCTTAAATGACTATTTCCACAAATAGGTCTTGATGCAGTACAAAGCTTCATACTGACATCTTCAGCCTTTAGTTAGGCATTGGAATGGGTTGCCTGGGGAGGTGGTTGTGTCACCATCCCTGGGGGTGTTTAAGGAAAGTTTGGATGTGGTGCTTAGGGACGTGGTTTAGTGGGTGGTAGTGGTGGTAGGGTGGTTTAGGGGGCGGTAGGGTGAGTAGTAGTTGTAGGGTGGTTTAGTGGGTGATAGTGGTGTTAGGGGGATGGTTGGACCTGATGATCTTGGAGGTCTTTTCCAATCTTAATAATTCTGTGATACTATGATTCAGATGGATACAAAGGTAAATAATAATCAGTGCTGTCTCTAGTCCAGTGACTCTTACCACTGAAAATATTTTAAAACCTTTACTGCTTCTGGAATTACATCAGAAGTATTTTCTTTTATGCAAAAGTTTGCCACATTGCAAAGGATGCAAACAGTCTGGTGAATAAGTACATTTGCACGTCTAGTATCAGATAATTCCTGTTCATTCCTGTAAAACATCTTTTTCATTCTTCCTTGGTGAAACTGAAGCTTCCAGTGCTGCATTTAGTTGTGTTCAGTCACTTGTAGTACTCATGAATACAACACATCCAGAAATTTTGCACCAACCTATTTTGGGGGGATGAAAAAAATGCTAGTGAGTTCCAGACAAGCCATAAAGTGTTAAGTACCTTTTGTGTGTGTAGTAGAGTGGTCTGGTGGCATCATTTATTAAAATTGCCCAGAAGTTCCACTACAAAATCATTTTTGTCTTGCTTAAAACTCTGCCAAACTTTATTTGACTTGAAATTTTGCATACTGGGTATCTGCCTCAGACTGAATCTTTCTGGAAAATTTCAGTCAAAATGACTATTTCCAAGAACAAAATTAGGGGAGTATACATCATTCTGTCTATATCAGACTATTTTGGTTACCTTTTGAGTGTGTGTGTGTGATGTTTTAATGACTGGAAACAGAAACATAAAATTTGGCAGGGGTGATGGAGGTGTCCAGCCTGTGCTCTTTGTTATTCATATTTATATTTTTCAAGAGAAAACAAAATCTTGAAAAATCCCAGTTTGCAGATGCTGAGTAGAGGATTTCTAGACTTCTGGAGTCACAGTTCTGAGAGGCCTTTATCTGTATTGATTGAGATGTCAGCTTGTAGTGAGCTGGGCTTTTCTGTGGTGGTTTAAGTCATGGTCTGATACCACAAGTACATACAGCAAGACCTCAGCACTCTCAATTCCTGGTCTCTTTGCTTTGGACCATTTTTTATACTTTTAATGCTGTATTTTAGTGTGCAATGAATAAATGAATGCTCTGGTTTCCAGTGCTAGGCTCTTTAGACCTTCTAGACCTGGAGAATAGAACTTTGTAACTCACTGGAAAACTGTGACTCTTTCCTTTTGAATTATATAATGCTCTCAACATAAACCCACCTGGATGGTAACATATCAGAATTTATCTTCACACTTGGGACAGAAGTGCAGTGCAAAAGCTACTGAAGTGTTTGAATTGATTTATCCTTAAAGTGAAGGGCATTTATCTAGTCTAAAGTAGTCTTTTGCTCTGGTGAAGGAAGCACGCTGTTAGTATGGGAAGGACTCGTCCTGGTTGCACAGAGTAAGAAGTGCTAAGATACATGACTTATAAACCACGTCTATGTGCCACAGGTTAGAACTGCACTGAGAAAGCTTGGAGGGACTAGTGCAATTCAGCTGCTGAAATTGGTTGCTACACAGCCTGTGCTGTACTCAGCAAGCCACAGCACAAAAGAGTTGAAACCAGCTTTTACTTCAATAGCAGAAGATGCGTATGGAATAGTTTAGGTTGGAAGGGACCCTGAAGACCATCTGGTCTAAACCCCTGCTGAAAGCATGTGTTAGAAACTGAAGAAACCAAATTGGATCTTTGTGCAGAAAACAAAACAAAACTTTTTTAGACGTTTTGACTAAATACTGTTTTTCTTAAAGAAATTACTCCCTTTGCAAGAAAAACACATTTTTGAGGTCAGTAGATCTGTTTATATCTTATGTCATATGAGAACAAACAATGAGGGAGGAATTAGTAAAATTCTTAATACAAGAAACACAAAGTGTGAGATTCTTGAAAACAGCTAAAAACATTCCTCAGACATGGAGCAAGTTTCAAAGTGGCTTTAAACCGTGCCAAGTTAATTGTCATTGTAGCTGAGTTGGTTAGGGCAAAGACTACTGGAAAGGGGGTCGTCTTATTGTTCACATGGGTTAAATGAGGGCACGTCTTAGCTGATCTCTGAACTATGAGGTTAAATGTTTGACCTGATCAGATTGTCAGGAAGGCAAAGAGGGCAATAGAGATAGAAAATGCTGCTAGATTAAGCAGCAGTGGCTCAACCATACTTCTTCCACACAGTTACACAAATACAAACAAGGGAAGAGCTTGGTCTTCTAAGCTAACAAAATAACATCTGAGGGAAAGTTATTTAACAGCCACAGGCCTTGTCTCTGAGAAGCTGATCATATCAGCTATTTGCTCTGTACATGAAAATGCCTTTACACAGCTTTAAAAGCCTTCACTAATATTTGGATCTGATTTGTGTTTAATGAGAATGTTTGCAGCAGCATGTAAAGCATCAAAGAGTGGGGTATAAATATCGTAGCATATGCGATGTCAAAAACATTTCACTGTTAAATGATGCATAATAAATACATTTCTGATATGACTGAGAAGTTGGTCCATTTAACAAAAATGATGGGATAGCTTAAAATCATGCTAACTTTTAAATGCAATCTGTATTTAAAAAAATAAATATAAAATGCAGAAGCAATATTCTGGGAAGCAAAAATAAACCTGAAAGTTTATCATTGAAATATCTCCAACTACTTTCATATTGGTCAGATACAAACAAAAGCAAGTGACCTGTGGTTTTGACCATGGCTGATTTTTGGACAATAATGGATGTGAGTGTATCCCACTCTGCTGCAAAGACCTTACAGTTTATAAAGTGGGAATCCGGGGCTGTGTTATCAGTCAGTACTTTTAACAGAGGATGTTGGCCTGCTATGATGGGATTAGTTTCATCTAACTTTAGCTACCTGAGAAGTATCTATTGAGTCTAGGATAGTCGTTTCAGCTCTCTCTACAATTGTGCAAGAGAAATACAAAGCTCTGAAGAGCAAGTCCTTCAAAGAACCTCTGAGGGTTCCCTGGTGGTACCCACTGAGCTCAAATGAGTAGCTGAGAGCAAGGCCCTTATTTTTTGACATCTAAAGCTACATGGATTGAAACTAGCTCTGAATCAATAAGTGTTGTGGTTTAACCCAGCTGGCAGCTAAACCACACACAGCCGTTCGCTCACCCTCCCCCCTCCCTCTCGGGGATGGGGGGGAGAAATGGGAAAGTGAAGCCTGTGAGTTGAGATAAAGACAGTTAATTAAGACAGGAAAATAATAGTAATAGTAATAATAATAATAATGTGTACAAAACAAGTGATGCACAATGCAATTGCTCACCACCCGCTGACTGATGCCCAGCCTATCCCCGAGCAGCCGGCCCCCCACCCCGGCTAGACACTCCTATATATTGTTTAGCACAACGTCAGATGGTATGGAATACCCCTTTGGCCAGTTTGGGTCAGCTGTCCTGGGTCTGTCCCCTCCCAGCTCCTGCTGTACCCCTAGCCTGCCCACTGGCAGGACAGAGTGAGAAGCTGAAAAGTCCTTGGCTTAGTGTAAGCACTGCTCTGCAACAATTAAAACATCAGCATGTTATCAGCACTCTTCTCATCCTAATCCCAAACATAGCACCCTACCAGTTACTAGGAGGAAAATTAACTCTGTCCTAACTGAAACCAGGACATGTATATATTTTTTTTCCTTTGGACACACAGAGATTTACAGAACAGTACGCCAAACTTGAAAATCTGTTTTGCTTTTACAAAAGAACGTAATCTTACATGTGAACATAGTCTATTAAAAAGATCCTAGGTTCCATACTTTACATCCAAAAAAATGGCCGTAAAAGCCATTGCTCTTGGTCAAAGTCCTGAAAGTCAAAGAAAGGGGACAAAGAATGCATGTGTTTGGAATAATTAATAAAAGGTTGTTACAAGGTAGAAATTCTGTACAGATGAAATCCTCTGAGGTGGAAAAATGTAATGACATCTGGCCATGAAATGCCACTTGTTTCACAGTACTAAGTCAATTTTCTATTGAAATTGATAATTAATTCTTGTTTGGCTACACTAAGACAGAACTTCAGGATTTAGGTTATTTATTTATTTATCTATCTATTTATTTATTTATTTATTTATTTTAGGTAACAATTGCTTGAAAAAAAAGCAATTTTTTAACTACAATCCAATAATCAGCTAGCGTAATCAGAGCTGCAAACGTGCTTATTTGTGAAAGACAGGCAGTGCATGTTATTTAATAGGGTATAGTCTGTGTAGTAAACTGACAGCCCTCAGGTAAACAGATGTAAGCACTTGGTTCAACAAACTCTTGTCCAATAACATGCTCTTCTGTCTTGTTATACACATCACGTTACTGACAGTCAGAGACCAACAGACATTTTGTTCAATGTGAGACTGCCAGAGAGCTTTCTAAAATCAGCTCCAGTTTATCTGCGCCTTATGGTAAGGACCCTCAAAACAACCATTCGTTATCAAGAAAATTTGTACATAGGACTGTGTTATTAATCTCTCCTCCTCTTCTCCTCTTCTTGATGTTCTTTTCTGTTTACCAATCTGAACTCATCTGCAAAACTGTCATTTTTGGAGCTTCTATCAGCCTAAATCATTTCAACCAATAATCAAACACACAACCTAAAATACTGTTCCATCAACAGAAAAATAGTTACTATTACTAAGGAAAATATTATTAATCCTGATTAACTCCAAGATGAACCTTAGATGGCTTCAGTTTGACCCACTTTCTCTTTTATTGAATTTACTGCTCAAAGGTCAACATTTTGTGGATTTCAGTTTTTTAACTGTCATTCAAAACACACAGTAAGCCAGCATTGTTTTTTACTTGTTAATTTTCTTCATCTGTATGTAAGAGCCAACAAAGACACATTTTTAGATCAGAAGCATTAGTTCAAACATTATGAACCATATTTTTCTATATGAGTGATCTAGATACAGAAATAGACTTAATTTCCAGAGAAAGATTTTTAAATTTGATTTTTACTTTTAATTTTAATTTATTTATTTTGCAAATTGGTACTTTTGACCAAAATTAATTTTCTTGTCCTGAAGCATATTCAAGATTTCAGAAATGTGCCTTGTTCCAAACCCAGATGAAGATGAGAAGCAATAAAAAAAAAAAAAAGGAAAAGAAAAAGGAAATAAAATAAAAAAGATGATTGACCCATCCTTAAATCGACAATATCCAAGCCACTATACCACAACAGTGCATCCGAGGCAGGCCCTAAGTGGCACAGGTCCTGCCTCCCCCATGTTCAGCCGAGGGAGCAGACCAGAGGGCACTCCAGCTCCTTTTGGACTGCTATGTCCAGAGCTTGCCCTGGCACACCCAGGGGCACATGCTTGAAGTGCTGCCATGGGCTGGAAGGCAGCCCTAACTCTGCTCCTCCAGCAGGACCTGCCCCAGCTGAGGCCTTCCTTGGTGTGACCAGACAAAGCAGTTCCCCTTTGCAGGACTAATTAAACACTCTTGGAGGCTGGGCTTGACCTGGCTTTCATCCAGTAAAATCATCTGTTTGGGCTTGCAAAAGTAGTGAGAATTTTCAGGGTGGGAGTTAACAACAACTTTTGCAAATCTTGAACAAGCTGCTGCCAAGAGTATTGGACGAAAGTTTGTTTTCTGTATTCCTTTGTTGGACTTGGTTCCTCTGTCTGCTTGACATCAGCACGTCTCCACATTAACTTGCTCAGAAGAGGAGGGGGCATGTGGTGCTGAGGGGAGATGAAGTGCACTGCTCTCCACGGGAAGCAGTTCCTCAGGTGGATGTGTCTGCATCTACCATGCGACTTGCTAGCCCAAAGTTAAGCCTCCCAGCACCGCTAAAGACTGGCAGCATGTATGACCATTTCATCCTGAAAATGAAATGCACTTTCACACCTCCATCTCCTTGTGTTTGTGTGAGCAGCCAGCCTGATCCTGCATTCTAGGGCAATCCAAATATCACTTTTCAATTTTTGCAGCAATCCATTAGTTCAGGATGAAATAGCCACAAATGCTAGTCCAAAATAGTCACAAATGATCTGTTTAGACAAGTGAACTACTTGATACACATTGTTCTTTATTTACATAGGCCTAGTCATGAAAGTACCATACTGGATACTACATACACATGAAATGGAAGAAAAAAACATACATCCCTGAGAGTTCTGCATCTAACTGTGAGCCATAAAATAACAAACCTGCAGAAAGGGGCCTGGAAGGTAAACTGCAGATCAATAGTGCAAGCAGTGGCCTAAGCACATAAACAGCCAAGCATTGCCAAACTGTACTCCGAGTGTGGTGGTCCAGGAGAGCCCCAGAAGCAGTTTGGAGGAAAATAAGGTCAGAACCTTGCAAGTCTGGAAGTGAGCCTTGAGAAAAGTATAGATATGCTTGTTTGGGCACATAGCCGCATTCAATCACGAACACAGTTAACCAAACAAAACTGAAAAAGTACAGTGAATGCTGTCTTGCAGTTTAATGTTAAGTAGAAGGGATCAATTGTAGATGGAGCTGAAGAGAGGGGTGATAGAGATAGCATAGATGGGTAAGAGGGTAATCTTTGCAGTAACCCTATGGGAAACTGCATTTTCAAGTCCCAACAGTAGTTTGGTGATGCACTCACCAGGCTGAAACAGCCTGGTGTAAATTGTAGATATGCAGATGGAGAGGGAAGATTATTTTAGATTTAGCACATGTAAAGAAATTTAGGTATGGCTTGGATGTGAGAGCTGAGAGTGAGCTTAAAAGACTGAGGGTTTGCTCTGCATGTGAATATGTAATATATACATATATCTTTTTCAGTGACTATTGTCCAGAAATTTGTTGGTTTTTGTTTACTGTTACTACCAAGATAGTTACTAACAAGTTACTATCAACTGAAGGATGATATTTGTGATGCATGTCAGCATAAATGTGTTGAGTGGCAATGCATGAGAACATTGGAGCCCATGTTTAAGTGTGTGACACAAAGTTTTCAAGCTTTGACAAGAAAATTTTCTTTGCAAATAGACAATAATAAATAAAAGGTGCCAATGATATTTTCGGTCACATATTCATTCATAGCTTAAGTCTTGGATATATCAGTGTTTTTAAAGCTTGGTAATCATAAGTCTACCTACATTGCCTTCTGTAGACCTGCTCAGATTTGGACATAAATCCAGTAAGAAAATCTGTTGGAATCATACTACTTCTGAAGTCAGAGGAGATGTAATATAGTGCCTGAATTTCCCTACCTGGAAAGCCAGTTGGCTTTCTCAACTGGAGAGCTGAGAAAAACCAACTTGCCAAAGCCAACTTGCAGGCACATCTGATGATTAAGGAATTTGGTTCAAGTGTAAGTTCAGACCTCAAGCTAAGATGACAGTGCAGATGCAGCCAGAGCTAGCAGCTGAACTCAGAACTCTGTTGGTTAACTTGCCACAACCTGGCTGTTTTCTTTGCTTAGTCCACTCTACAGCTTGGTGTACCACCACATTACCACATTTGTAAAATCAGTTGGTCCTCAGTCAATTAAAGTTGGAATAGCACAGCAAGGAACAGGGTGCTCTTATCTTATCTTTTTTTTTTTTTTTTTTTTTTTTTTTTTTTTTTTTTAAATAAAAAAGTACCAGGGATATTAACTAGTCTGCAAATGGTCAATACCATGCTCTTAGTAAAGGTGAGTTTTAGTTACATTTTTCATCTTCTAGGCTGTAACATCTACATTGCCCTGACTCTCAGTACTGCTTTGAATTTTGAACAGCCATCTGGTTTCTCTGGGAGAAGCAATCTGTCTGCATAACAACAGCAAGAAAATGGTATCCCTTTCTGTCAGACTAGTTCCCACCCCAAATCTGCTTCTCATATACTTTCCTAAGATAAGGTTAATTTTTCTGAAGGAAGAAATGTAATTATAAGCCATACTCAAGAATGCTTTGACATATCTAGGGTTTGGCTCTTAGTTCAGTTTTAAGTAATAAGCAAAAGTACAACTGACAGTATCTACTGTCCCTTTTACTTTAATATTAGCACTTCAGAGAGAACTCTGTAAAACTCTTAGGAAAGAGATCACACAGCCCAAGATTTACAGTTTATCTGAAGGAGCTCTTGAGCATAAGAGTGACCTGCAATGATATATTGTTTACAACAGCATTTTCCATTTTTCATTAAATATTAACCCAAAAATACTGATTTTTGAAAGAAGAGGTAGACTAAGGAATGTTAACATTAAGGAGACTATTTTAACTGCTCTTATAACCCAGAATTTTACAGTGCAAATTCTAGAGGGACCAACTGGTGCAATGCTCCACCGTCCTGCTGCTCAAAATGGGGAAGAACTGGTGACAGTCAGAGAGGGCAGCATCAGCTGTGCCATGACAGCCCAGGATCTGGAGTAAGGCTGAGCTGGGAAGCAGAAGAGTAGGAGAGCAGACTTTGGGCTTATTCAGGGCATTGCTAGTCAGAATTGTCTGGGCAGGTGCCATGGAGGGAAAAGGTGCCCAAGAGAGCTGTCTGTTTTTTAAAGAAATCTCTTTATGAGCTCAGGAACAAACTATGCTGTTGTGCATGAAGAAGGGGAATTTCGGCAGAAGGCCTGCTTGGCTAAGCAAGGGGCTTCTTAGCTTATTAGTGAAAGGTATCTAAATGCAACCCACAGCTACTTGAAGGCAAGTGAAGAAAATGTCCAGCTCTTCTCAAGAGTGGTAGTCAGTGTAAGAAGATACTGGTGCAAACTACAGCTTGAGAGGCTCAGACTGACTAGAAGGAGAAAGGTAGCAAGTAGCACAGCACTGAAACAGGGACCCAGAGAAGAGGTGAGCATCTCCATCCCTGGAGATTTTCAAGATTCAACTAAAGGCACAGCTGACCCGAGCTAGGTCTGCCCTGAGAATGAGGCTGGCACAGTCAGCATTTCCATGGTTTTAGGAATATCCTTGGACAAATAAAGAAACCATTTCCTCACCTATCTCAGCCGAGTGTTCAATCTAGCTGAGCTGGGGGACTGAGCTGTTGTATGAAGAGGGAATATCTCTCTTCCTCCTTGGCTCTGAATGAGCCTCAGCGTTGTGTGTGAGACTTAGAGAGCAGCTACCTACCAACTCACTGCCAAAGAGAAGGCTGGGCTGAGCATACAAAGAAGCAGACCATCAGGCACCATGGGAAACTTTATTGGTAGATTTATTTATGTGTGTGGGGGGAAGGGCTGAGGGGGGATAATTACATAGTGATTTTGGCCTTTCTTTTATCATAATCCACATAAATACCTAAGTGATTTTTTTTATCTGGGCCAAAGCTCCTGCAATGGATGTGGAATGACTGCAGTTCTGTGACTCACTCATTAGAGTAAGAAGTCTGAAGTGTCTCAAAAAAAAAAAACACCTTAAAACCAACAACAACAAAAAAAAACAACCAAAGAAAATCCCACAAACCAAACACATTACAGTAAAACAAAACAAAACAAAACAAAAAACTATGTATATGCATATGCTTGCTACTGAAATTTTTAATGGTTAGCTCTTACATAAAAGTTTAACATTAAAGATATCCTGTATATTGCTTCTTGTAAACTGCATTGTAATTAGAGCTTCTCTCACCTGACAGCTTAAGGCTTTCCTCCATTTCAGTCTGATTTCTCACAGTACATTCCTTCCTTATTTGCAGTACTTGCTAATTAAGTGCTATCTGCAAACTTGGAAAACTTTGCCTTCCACATTGCTGTCTATGTTATATTTGTGTAAATATTTCAAATCTGGACCTCTAACACTGACTCCTGTCATCCTCTACAACTGACATTTTAGTTTGAATACTTTCCATTTATGACTACAGTAGATTTCCTACTAATCCAGCCAAATTTATGTTTAAGCATGCCAGTTTTCTTCCTCTCCTGTGACTAGAGCAGAAGAGCTTAGCAGCAAGAATCAGCTAGGTTTCACACATTTTTTAAAGTTAATCAGAACGGGTTTTTGAAGAAAGCTATGTGTTCTTCTATTTTTTTTTTTTTTTTTTTTTTTTTTTTGCTAATGGCACTGATTGCTTCCACAACATTTAAACTGAATTTGTCTCACTTGAAATTCATTGCCTTTTATTATTTTTCTCATCTAGTTTACTGTTCTAAAATCTTTTAGGGATGCTTCTTCAGGCTTCAAGATCACATTTCCTTTCACATCTAGGCATGTATAACAGTATATGCCTCTGACTGTGTATGCACACAAACACAAGCCCGTGGTTAGGATTTAATTTAGAGGAAATTAAGATTTTATTTAGAGGAAATCAAAGATTTTTTTTTCTCCTTCGACATTCCCTATTCTTTAAATGTGTATCTTGAAAACTTGAAGTTTTAAAAATAATCCTGCTTCCTGCAGTACTCTCTATAGTGCAGGTGTGCTTGTGTTTATGTCAACTCATCCGTCAGCCTTCCTTTCAAGCCACTTCAAGAATCTGCACTTCCCTAATGATCTGTGGTCCACTGCAATAGGTGCAGTTTTACAGATGGCCTTGTTATATAGTAAATATCTTTGCCTTGTTTATGCTTTTTCCTGAATGATTGCCTCCAAATATACTTAGCTGCACTTACTGCATTACTGATAATTTCCATTTAAAAAAAAAAAAAAAGTTAACTTTCTTATTTGCAACATGTATGCAGAAATATAAACTTAATTTAGGAGTATATAGTGGTATGTAATCTTTCTCAAACAAAAAATGGAAATCGCTATTATTATGAAGGAGAATTATTTTTATGACGAATTGCCAAATACAGCATTTCACAGACTATCCTGGAGAGTGCATGAAACTTCCCACTAAAAGAATTTCTGATGTGGAGGTATATATGCATGCTTTATGTATTGACAGAAATACTCTGGCACATAAAAGACAAAGGGGAACAGGATATTTTTACACAAAATTTTGAAAGAAGTAATGAAGACGAAGTTCATTTAGGGTATTTAAGTGTGGTCTATGTGAATCATGAAACATTCTGGAAAGCAAAATGAACAAATTAAACAATTATTTTCCATAAAACATCTTTTAACAAAACAAACTAATGTTCCTGGAAATGCCTTAATAATCCTTAATAATTCATCAAGAATATACTACACAAAGAAAACAGATTTAATAGCCTCTCCTCTCCTCTCCTCTCCTCTCCTCTCCTCTCCTCTCCTCTCCTCTCCTCTCCTCTCCTCTCCTCTCCTCTCCTCTCCTCTCCTCTCCTCTCCTCTCCTCTCCTAT
>NC_048897.1:16549973-16570513 GCF_011077185.1 Oxyura jamaicensis | reverse complement strand
CTCTCCTCTCCTCTCCTCTCCTCTCCTCTCCTCTCCTCTCCTCTTTCTCATTTTATTTATTTTATTTGATTGTGAAGGCTTACTTGTCAAGTACAGACATTTCATCAGGTAACTTCCAGGTTATGTCAAAAAATGAAGTCCTTTAAATAAAAAGTTATTAAGAAATATAAGATAAGAGATCTTCACTGTGTGTCACAATATTTGAATTAATTCAAAACTGTATAAAATTTGCTTTCTGCATGAGTATCCTTTTTCTATCTGTACTTTTGTAGAGTGGTACAATACAGTAGTACTTCACACATGAGGTGTTTTCATTGACTATGTGGGATACAATTACTAGATAATGACATGGGTTCTACTTACATGCACATGGCATTCTCAAATATCTATATATCTTAATCCTATATGATAAACTACAACTGCAAAAAAAAAAAAAGGACAATTTTTAGACAAATCAATGAGCTTATCTGACCCACCACAACAGTGTGACTGTTGGAGGGCATCCAGTGAGGAGAGTGAAAAGGTGAAGCTGGACAGAAACAGCATAACGGCTCCTTCAATGACAGCACACAACTGCAAACTAACTCTGACATCTCACCTTGAATATCTAATCATGACTTCATCTAGTTAAGCTTTTAACTGTAGTCCAAGTCAGTTCTCAGGAAACTATCAGAGAAGGTCATGTGTGATGCAACCAATTCCAGTTAGCACAAGGAGCGTGTATCTTATGCTACCCAAATATAAGCTGCAAAAATATCCTACAAAAGGGGGCAATAGTATTCATGGTATGGTGTTCTCGTCTGTTCATCTGGTTTATACAGCTGTATGCAGCAGCTTTGGTAGGCAGAATTCCCATGGATGTTATCTATCAGTAAGCAACATCGCTTGTTGCAATTACATGAAAACCCACCTTTGTGTGGAATTGCAGGACAGCTGTTCCTTCAGGCTATGCCCCGGTTTACTTCTCTGTGCAGCTCTCCTATGATTAATTTAATAATATATTACATGCCATGCTTCTTGAACGTTCTATTGTGCTCTCTCTTTTTTTTTTTTTTTTCTATCAAAGAGCTATTCAAAGTAAACAGTGACCTCATCAATACTGTCTGAAACTTACAGTAAATGGAAATATTCCAAAACCACAACAGAAACCATATTTCAACAGATGTAAACTAAAAGATGAGGAGTGAGAATTAATTTGGATGTGAATGTTATCCCCAAAGACCCATATAGATACTTGACTCTGATTTGCTCAGCTTCATCTTTTTGCTAAGTACAGGATGCTTCTTTCATGTGGGACTCTAGATGAAAAAGGAGTAAGAAAATTTCTGGTGCAGTTTTAGCTACAACATTCGTGTTGTGGTGAGGAATACAAAAATAATTTAACCCACAGAAGATAAAAAGCAAAGCAGAAACAAGGAGACCTGTGTAAGAGAGGAGCAAGAGTGTTATCATGATTGAGATTTCCAAAGCTGCATAGGTGTTTAAACAAAATCATTTTTAAAAAAGTTGATCATTAACCTATTCCTCCATGATCTCTAAAATGCTAACCTTTCAAAAAGCATACATGGATTACTAGAGCAAGAACAGAGTTTCTATTCAGGCATTTTAGCTTGATCACAGCCAAAAAGCCAAATAAAATACGAGATCCTATCAGAACATCTTTGCATGTCAGATAGCATTAAGCTGCAGGTGCTTAATTTCCATATAACTCTGAGAAACATTTCTCTTTGCCTTGCTGATATACCTAGATTCTCTTAGTATGCACCTCTTAGCAGATGGTCCAGTTTTTCTTTTCCAGATAGAGAAACATTGACTTGATTTTAAAGAAAAACACCAGAGGGTATTACTCTCTGATAGAGCATTTGCAAATTCAGTAAGTCTTTAATAAAGAGCACTTGCTTAAATAGTAAGCTCGTAAGCCTTTAGTGATTTCAATTCCTACTGAATTCCTTTAATTTAATTTTATTTAATTTTATTTTTCAGTAGATTAACATCTCATATAAAAATTCTAAGGCTAGCTGCATTTTCTCTTGCAGTATTAATCAGGTCATATAAATGGCCACATTAATGTGATTTCTATGATGTTAATCGAAATCTCTTATCATAATTTTTCATTAATGGTGCAATTTCCTGTCAGGGAACCCTTTCTGTCATAACTCCTTTTATTGCAGTAATGCTTGCACCTATTAGAAAAAAGTATCGCAGTACAAAAGCCTTATAAAATACTCTAATGAATCAGTGCACTCACGCTGAAACCCTTATTTTCAGCATTTTGGCTAACACTCTGATTTTCCTTATCTGATCATGAGATCCAGAAGCCTAAACAATAAAGCTGGAAAAAAAATAATGTCTAATATACAATCAAAAGTGCATTCATGACATCTACATTTATTACTGTATTTGTATTTCAACTCTATGTTTTATATCTAGGAGCTGCAGCCATTCTAGCCACAATGATTTATCCCTCAGAGGGAGTGTAAAGGATGTCTATTAATTATGCAGCAGGTTTGTCATATTTTTGCAGAATGTGTGGCACCTTAAGAAAATTCTGGTCATTTATAGCATTGAAAAAATAGTATTTCATTGAATCATATAATCCTTAGGGTTAGAAGGGACCTTAAAATCAGCCAGGTCCAATCCCCCTGGAATTCCGCCCATGAGTTCAGGTAGCCCAAGACCTCATCCAACCTGACGTTGAACACCTCCAGGGATGGGGCATCCATAGACTCTCTGGGCAATGTTCCAGTGCCTCACCACCCTCTGCGTGAAGAATTTCTTCCTAATATCTAATCTAAATCTCCCCTCTTTTAGTTTAAAACCATTTCCCCTTGCCCCTGTCATTATCTGACAGCAAAAAAAAAATTTTTTTTTAAATTGCTCTCCATCTTTTTTATAAGCCCCCTTTATGTACCAAAAAGTTGCAATAAGGTCAGCCCAGAACCTTCAATTTTGTTGTGTTTGATTTGGTTTTAAATAGTTATTGAAAACTGAAGAATCCTCTTTTCAGCATAAGTATACTTTATTGTCAAGTTTATCCAATGAAAGATTTTATTTATAAATGGCAACAAATGCAGACATAAGCAAACTTACAAGAATCTGCACATCTGATAAGCATAGTAAAGTCATTGTGTATTCACTTGCTTGATGAAGGACCACGAGTAGCAGTTATCTATACCCGATTTCCCTGGTCTGCTTGCTGATGTTTACAAGGCATAACCTTTTGCAGACCTTGCAGCCTCAGGGAAGAAGAAAAAAAAAAAAAAAAAAAAAAAGTAAAAGGCAAGAAAAAAGGCAAGATAAGAAACAGGGGTTGAGATGGACAGATGGACAGAGAAGGTTGTTCAAAAAAGCAAAACTAGACAGGTTGATAAACAATTGGATCTGCACAGTTGGCAGCCATTCTGGCAAAGAAGCCTAACAGTGCTTACGTGTAACTGTGTATGTATGTGTGTCTGTTTGTTGGCATTATTTGCCAGAATCAATAGTGACTATTCTTCTAAACATTTATTTTTTTTCTTGATAGCCTGAAAAATACTAATATTCTAAGTACTAAGATTCTGATTTAACTAAAATGCTGTTATTTCATATCTGTGTAAGTTCCCCTAGCTGTCCTCAAATGTTTCTTGTTTTCTGGAGGATGGGAGGAATTACATTACTTTATAGGGGCCTCAAAGCATGTAGCAAAAAAGCTCTTTTTTTTGGAACAAATCCAAAATGTTTTAAATATATGATACTTTACGTCCTGATTCCATCTTTTTCTATATTTTTCTCTCCCACCCGCTACATAACCAAGTGCTGTTCTCATATGTATAGGGGGTCTAGAGGGAAGGATATGCCACATTGGAATTCATCTTGACAAGTTGCAGTAAACATTTCTTACTTTTCAATTTTAAAGTCTTCATTGGTTTATCCCATGGGGTGGCTTTTTCCTCCCACTCTACATTGCTAAGAAAATATATAGAAAATTTCCCTTTATTCAGTTCTCTCATCATTGTTTTCTTTCAGCAGAATGACTCACTGTCGCTCTGGATTCCCTGTGCATGTTATCACAACTCTGTGAACGAACTCACTCTAACGTTAGCCTGACATCATCTTTATTTCATTTTTATTGTCACTGACATTAAACCGGATGGGCCAAAGGAGACGATCTGTGTCTTCTCATTTTAGCAGCACTTAGACAATATACTTAGCATACTTTCTACCATATTTCTCCTTTGACACCATTCCTTTGCTGGGAAGACAATTCAGTAAGTCAGCACTCTGTAGGTATAGGGTTTTTTAGCTAGCTTCTGTTAGGATTTATATCTATCATATTTCAGCTCAGATGATCTCAGGGCACAGAGGAAATATATTTGCACTTCTTCTATTGCCTTGAGTGGAAGAAAATATCTTGTCTAAGTAATGTGACTCACAGTGAAACATCACTGGTCTAATAAGTAGGACTGCTTTTACTCATTTCTGTCATCCCTGAGCTCCTTCTTCTCTGCTGTCTGGAGTCCCACAAGGTCTCCATGAGTAGGAATCCACAGTTACTCCACTGGTATAAGGAACCTTGCTTGGCTTTCAGCTTCATCAGGTCTTTACTAAGATACAAAATGCATTTCACAAAACCTCTTCAGTGGTTTTAAAAGGATTTCACTGTAAACTTCTATAGTGTAGAGTGTTTGTCTGTAAAGATCATTTCTTAGAGACATCCTCTAGTCCGGTGGTGACTTTTGAGGTTACAGATCACTTCAAGCAGTTGACAGGAGAAGTTAGTGAAAAGCATCAAAGTGAACACATAAAGGACCTAGAATCTCCTAATGAATCTAAAGAATGCCAGGCTATGAAAGCTGCAGCAAGCAGTAGGCATTGTACTGCAGCAAAACTTCCAGTTGGGTGAACTGCAGAGAGTGGGATTTCTTTTCCCTCCACCAACGCCCAAACTCACACCATCGTCACCTCCTCCACCTGCACAGAGACTGCAGTGCTTTAAGATGTAGAGTCTGCGTCTATGAGACATAGAAGAGGAGCTGAATTATTGATAGCCATGTTCTCATTGTCCCTCTCATGCGTGTAATAAGTGTTTGCCTATGACCTGAGTGTCTAAACAAATAAAACTTTGGTTTTGGTAAAACATCAGTAGTGCAGCCCTATCAAATTTAGCCTTATCAAATTGAAAGCCCCAGTTTGCTCTGGCTGTCTTTTGATGCTACTCTGGCAAACAGCTCTGGCTATTCTGTTCTCAGCCTGTTTTTTTTTTTTTTTTTTTTTTTTTTTTTTTTTTTTCCAGGTGGAGTGCTGTTGTTGTTGTTTGCCCTGAATGCTGCATTTAGAAAAAGACAGGTGTGTCCTAGGGGCCAGATATGTGCAGAGGTGTGAGGAACCCTGAGCCCTGATCATGGCCAACCAAGTTCCTATCAAGCATATATAAGCAATTACAAGTCTATGGGACACTTTTTTTGTTAATCCATCCCTGTATCTTGCAACTTTCTGACCATGTCCCACACAGAGAAGTCGTGGTAACCATATATATAACCTTCATCAAGGGCTGATTCTGTAACTAGCCAAGGTAGACAACAAAGCAGTGCAGTGTGCGGTTCAGGAGAGCAGGTCCTGCACCATCCTGCACTGAGAAGGACTGTGCCTTTGATGAAGTGCCTTCTCATGCTCCCTGAGTTGTGAATGGCTGTTTTAGTCACAATATACATCTTATGTAATTTATATGTTACAAAATATTACACTTTGTATTAGCTTGAATAAGGGCTATTAAAAAAAAAAAAAAAAAAAAGTTTGTCTTTTTTTAAATTATTATTAAAATATGTGACTATTTATTGAGAAGGGAAAAAAAAAAAAAAAAGAAAGAAAGAAAGGAAGGTCCCCAGTCCCCAAACTAAAAATAAAAACAGTATTCCTGGAAGAAGACAAAAGATTGCAAGAGAAGCAGACACTTTTCTCTGTCACATTTGTTTGATTGAAAACCTAATCTTCTATTTTTAAAAGTTTCATCTTACTATTTTTCACTTTTTAACAGAAAACAAAAAAGCAAAGGATTCCATTAAGCAGTCTGTGAGGAATTTTCTGTGTATCCCATAGATCTGTGCACTCCGTGCTCTATTGTTCTCTCTTGACAATGTATCAGCAGCAACAAAACATAAGGTTAAAAGGAACATGGAAGGAACTGCACGGTTCTGAAGGCCAAATCTGGCCTTTTGTAATTTGTCAGGAGAAAACACTCATTCAAGTGTTCATAACCATCACTCCTAAATACCAATTAAGATGAAGTTACATTAGAAGTTTGTAAAAATATGAGAACCAGTTTCGCAGAAGTTGTTTTTAATTCTTTTTGACACACTGAAATGTTTTTTTGTTACTACCAGTAGAGAAGAACTTCTGTCCTCTGTTGCAGAAACCACTCAGCAATACCAGGCTTCAGCTGCTGGCTGTCTGCTCTGGCCCGGGCCATTCTTGTTACTGCTCCTGCTGTAGACTGGTACAGTTTCTGATGCTGCTTCTTGTTAGAATCTTGTGGCAGTGTGAAAGATGTTATAAGCAGTTTTAACCTTCAATTGAGGTATGGGAAGGTATTCTAAAGCAAAAGGAATTTCACCTGGTACTTTATTTGCGTTGAGGTTGAGGTGGAGAGGTATCAGGCAATATCCTAATATTATCCCTTACCACCACCCTTTTTTAATACCCAAATGACAGCACTATTACTGTTACCCTGGAGCATGCTAGACAGCACATTAATCTCCTTTATAGTAAAACACAAGCCTTGAATTACCAATGAAACAGGCTAGAAAATTTCTGACAGCATTTTCTGGTAGGAATTTGCCAGTTCAGACAAATTGGTATGTTTTGCAGTGACACTGGGATTTTCCTGTTTCTCCTAGATGCCCAGCAGGCTGGGAGCTGCTCAGCAGCTGGGACTCCAGCAGTTAAGGGTGCTGCTTCTTTGGAGCAGGTCAGTCAGGAAAAGTCTTCCAGGGAAACCCCTCCTAGCCTGGTTTAGGAGATCTCAGTGCTCACAGGACCAATGCTCTGGGGAAGCCTAGGAGATGACCTGCTCCCACGCTGAAGCTTTATTGCCTTTCACAGACAATTATGAAATGTTTGGCTTTTGTTCCAAACTGGAACAAACCCAGATTTCGAAATATCAAGATCCTGTGTGAAAGTCAATTAGTTCTCTCTGCAAAGCTGAAACTATGACCACATACTTCCCACATGTAGCACCTGCATGGAGATGTCAGTGCTGAAAATCTGGCAATACTGATAGGGTTGTGTTCAGCACTGGTAGGTCAATGGCTGGAACATAGCATTCTTCTTTACCTGTTAGAAGTGCAGATCTTCTGGAATTGCAAAGCTGAACAATTCCCTGATGCTAGAAAGAACTAACAGGGAAGACATTAGATATTAGGTGACATTAGATATAACTTGGAATTTTCTTTCATTTAAGGTTTTAAGATGTGCTTATGTTGCAAACTAATAAACATTGATTTCCCAATATCTTCAGAAGATAATGATCATGTGTGAAATACATAGAGAGAAGGCTTTTTGTTTGTTTGTTTGTTTTGTTTGTTTGTTTTGACATGTTCAGTGTTCAGTAGCTGAACTTACAGGAGACTCTTTTCTCCTCATAAGTGACTTGTTCTAAATATCCTGTAAACAAGGTAATTAATTTTCACCAATACATTTTTAAAATATATATTTTCATGGTAAAGTTTCATTTATCCCCTTCAGTGGGCAGTGTAAAATGAATTTGTAGTGCATAATTTAATTGATATGTTTCTCAATGTTCAGGTCAATTTATACTCAAACTGCTGTTCCCATGGGACTGAACAAAGCTACATCTTTTATACACTCTTTATCCTGCAGATGGTTATGTTATTACATACAAAGCTCACAATAATCTTCTTCCAAGTACAGTCCCCAGTAATCTTTTTCCAAGCTGCATGTTGAACGTAGGCAGGGGAGGCAAGAAGAAATTCTGTGATTCTCTTCAATGAAATAATGAACATTACACTTCTGTAAGCTTTTATGTGCAAATACATCTAAGAGGAAGCAATCTGCAAATAGTACTGCAGTTCTAAGAAAGAAGCCACATCTCATACGTTTTTTGTTACTGTCAATCTGAAGTTGGGACAAAACATGCTGCAGATACAGCACTGATAGCCTTGGTTGGTGGCCACTGTGTGGTGATGGAGATGTCTATACCAGGGCTGGTTATGAACAAGCTGTCCCCAAGGGATTGCACTTCAGCTGGTACAACTGCAAGTGCTCTAAAATGATACATGAAGTCTCTCAGCACTCTAAAGGAGCATAACTTTATAGAATAATTTTATTTAAAATCCTTCTATCAAAGGTAGGAGAAAAGTCTTACAATTTAATTTACTAGAATTGGATTTTGTGGAAAAGGTCAATGACACCTGTAGGAGGAAGCTCTAAATCCTAAATCCTTCAGGTTGTAAATGAGTGCTTTTGTTCTTGAATTTATCTGTTATGTTTGAAGAGCACCACACCTTAGAGTCTTTCCTGTTTCATGAGCAGCATTTTGTTACGTAGTGTAGTATCTTTGTACTTCTGTGAAGCCTCTAGCAAAAGCCCCGTGATGCATTTATCTTTGCACGTGAAAGGACATGTGAGATTATTACCTACCATGGGAATATAGTAAATCAAGTGAGTGCATTTTCTTGCTAATTCAACAAAGCTCTCATATGGTTATGCTGAGATATATATATTTTACATAGCATTTGCTGAGTGGGGATGTATTTTGTTATATGTAACTAATTTGCTGCATGTATCTAAACCACAACATGCTGTAACAACAGCTTTTGTCCACTCCCTTGCAGCTCAGCTGGGGGTATTCAGACACTTTCTGGTTCCCAGAATCATTTCCTTCCGTGTCGACGTTAATAATTTCTGTTCAGGACCTCCCAGTTGCTTCCTTTCTATTTTAAATAAAATGTGTATGACAATTAAAAATAGGAGTTGTTGGAAGACTCCAGGCAAATATATTCTGTGCCTCTTCAAGAGGCTTTTGCAATATTGATTCTGTTCTCCTTCTGAAGGAAACTTTTGGCTGGAGTGCATGCTCTTTTACTAGATTTAAAAATAGCAAACAAAATAGTAAGGACAAAAGTTGTTATTAGATACCCAAGAAGTAGATTTATACCCATGTTAGAGTGATTAACCTCACTAATCAATCAGTGCCTCCTTGTATTGAGCCTGGAGAGCAGAATTTGGAGTCCATACAGCATAGCAGCACTCTGAAACATATGGAAAACTCTCATTTCAGGGAGGAATCTGGAATACTTTGTTTTACTGTGGAGGAATATGAAATGAGTTATAGAAAGATCAGAATCCTTAACCTACTGGATTTTGACATGCTGTTTGAAGCATAGACTCACAATGCTGCCTCACAATGCTGCCCTTTGGAAAAACTGAACCGTAGTGTAAGTGTACTGAACATGCACAAATTTTGTTTTTCTAAGATGAATAAACAGCAACATTGTTACAAGGCTATTTTCATATTTCCTTGGTGCATGACTAAGTTTTAATGATTTTTTAAATCACTGAATGAGGCTTTCATATTTCTCAAGCTATTCAAGACCCTCCCACTCTCGCAGTCCTCAGAGCTTTGCAGCCAGCCTTACTCAGAGGACATTCCAGACTTGTCACTGCACAGCTGCTCTTGGCAGCCAGCCTTCTGTGCAAGGACTTTGCCAAAGCATCGCTTAGACCCCCCAAACACTCTCCTGAAACAATGGCTGATAGTATGACATTTGCACAAACGCTAAATATCTTATTGCCTTAGAATGAATTTGTTTATTTCAGTTATAAAATGTATTGTATCTTTGATGTCACTGGATTTACTCTCAAAGCCTACTGTGGAAACTACCTCGATGCCTTATGTTCCACATACAGGCTGGTGGGCAGGATACACATAAAACACAGAGCTGGTGGTAAGATTTACTACGTTCTATTTGGTGTATGCTTGCTCTTTGCTCAGGGAATTATACTTTCTAAATTTTTGAAGTGCTTGCTTTAAAGACCAGCCATGTAAAGAAATAAAAGTTTAAAAAGTAACTTACTTGGAAGAGGTTTCTTTCCTTTTCCTTACGCGCTGAATTTCACACTGGTCATTTCACATGCCTGGTCCTCAAGTATTTGATTACAGACAGACAAAGACAGGAAGGTGTGTATTTCTGTTATATTGTGTGTGAATGCCAGAAAGAGTTTGATGCAGTTTATAGTAAATCATAAAACAAACACAAAAAAAAGGCAGATAGGAAAATATATTTGAAAAAGCTATGTTAGACCTCAGAGGTCTTCAGTGTTTCACACAACTATTCTGTATAATTTTTATCATCCTCAAAGCATTTTGAACCAAAGCACTAGGAATTCTCCATCCACAAAGGAAAAATGCACTTTAGAAATAGTGGCAATTAAACATTACACAAATGCTTAGAGACTTTACAACACAGTGTATTAAAAATATACATCAGGTTCTGCATTTTTTAATCCAAGACAAACTAACTTTCCAATTTAAAATCAATGTTTTGGTTTAAACTGAATGTGGTGCTGGTGAAACATGCCCCCTCTAAAAATCAGAAATCCTTTTTGCATATAGCAGGAAGAGCATGTGGCAATAGCAATGAAGAGCACGTGGCAATAGCAATGAAAACATGCCTCCTACCAGTGTTGGTTTGAGGGAACATGTCTGGCCTTAACTGCGCAAAGTGCCTTAATTTGCATTCTAAAGGAGGGTATGCTTAAATTCCAAATAAAACTATCTAGAGGGAGGGAATCAGTCTCTGCCCCCTGGCACCTTATTTCAGCTGTGTATTTCTCCAGCATGGGTTTCATCCTTGTTATGCATTGTGGAACAGAAATATGATTTTTTTAAGGCCAAACTCAAATTATTATTATTATTTCAGGAAGAGAGCATTTTTTTATTTTTATTTATTTATTTATTTATTTTAAAAATTCTAGATGGGAATTCCAAACATTCAAAACACTAGCAATTCTAGTATCATATTTTAGTTTCAACAGTGTTTTTTCTCAGTTCTTGGTTTGAACCTAACTAAAGGTAATGGCAGTTTTCTCATTTATATTGCTGTGGGCAAGTAGAGGAAAAAAAGCACTAGTAATTGGGAAAATAATCAAGCCTCTCAAGAAATAAGTCAGTATTTTGCAATTGCTGCTTTCTTCTAAAAGCTTTTTTTTTTAATGTGTGGGCTGCTCATTTGGAAACATTAAACACAATTACAATTTACCCGACTATAAGGATGTTTTTATCAATATTGATTGAAACAGTTATTCTTAGGGATGTCTTAGAAAATATTGGTTACTGTGCAAGTTGCTTTGATTAGGTAAGTTTTTTAATGGCAATTACTGGAAATTATATGAAACTATGAAGCTGGAAACTAAAGTTCAGGCCCATGCTACTGCTAACAAGTTACAGTTACATTAGACCTTTTTCTCAGTTATCGTGTTACCTCTTTAATTTGGTCTTTGTACTTTTCTATCCGGCATACAGTAATTTTAATCTCATAAACTATGGAATACACTTCTAAATCTGATAAGTTCTTAAAACATAAATTTACTATTTGATATTTTAAAAATTATTTTTAGACATGAACCTCAAAAGTTGTACTTTCCAATAATACTCTGCATGCACGCATCATTTGATCAGCTTTTGAACTTGGTGTAGTAGTAAGATCAGAAATGTGGCATGAAGTTGTTCATTTTATTTCCTTTGCTCAACTTGCAAGTGCTATAAGTTTATTCTCTATCTCTAAACTCCAGCTCTAGTGCCAATCCAGATGGAAAATCCATGATATGAAAAAATGAAAAGACAAATAATTACAAGAAAGATTTCTCCAAAACAAGGTTTAGTTCACTTAGAACAGGATGACTCAACCTTCCCTGTTAGAAAGCTAGTTACCCTTTCACTGGGGAATAAGAAAACACTGAATGTACTTTTATACTAACTCCTGTAACGTAGAATTTTTCTTATGCAATTGATTTTTTGTGCCATACACAACTTCTCAACTTGTGATTAAACATCCAAACATTACCTATTTATTGACTCAGCTAGAATGGAATCCGTGGGCCTACTAGTTAAGTGACATTTTACAGCTGTGCTGATGCCTTTGTTCTGACTTGAAGTCCAAAGTGCAACAGATTCATCTGATGCTAGTACTAGGATTCATCTAATTTTTAATGTAATTATTTATTTTATTATATCATTTATGTCTACAAAGACATTGAATGAAATGGCGCTCTATATTTCTGCAGACAGGAGAGTTCTGTGAAGTGTTGTAAACTATTTTTCATTCTTCATGGAAACTAACATAGGCCAAATAAGATCCTTATCTTTATATTCCAGATGAATAAAATCTTAGGAGATTCCTTTATACTCTTTCGAGAATGTGGAATTGGTTTCTTTTACATGTTAAAAAGCCATAAAATTCCACACCTCATTGGCACATGAGTTCTTACAAATGTTGTTAGAGGAAAAATTGATCATGTTTTACCATGCTTTGGCTAGGCTGAGTTCATCGGATCTGTTGATGGAAACCTGTATGATAAGCAGAACTATTAGTTATTTTGCTATCAGTAAAATACAGCTGAAGTTACAAAACAACGGTTCAACTGCTAACAGGCAAAACTAGTAGTTCAGCCGCTGACAGACAAGAAGTGATGAGACGCATTAGTGATTTAATATTGTCAGTGATTTTGTTTTTTATGGCAACAACAAACAATTTCTTACTAAAATCCACAGGGGGCTCATGACTAATAGAAAGTAACCAGCCCTCAACTTTCCCATACAAGGTCTACTAGTTAAAAATAAATAAATGTGAGCTGAACTACTGAGGCCTGCATTGAAATGTCTGATCAAGTGGTCTGGGATAAAGTTCAAGGAAATAAAAGAAGATGAAAAAAAAATATAGTTGCATTAAGTAATCACAGGATGACTAAATCTCCAGAAAAAAAAAAAAAAAAAAAAAAAAAAAAGTCCAATGTCTAGGCAATTTTAGAATGTACCAGAAGAGGCATTTTCAATAGAATGTATTAATGCTTTTGTACACAGCTCTGGGAGACCTAATCCAAAGTGCAAAATGTGTACAGTTTTCATCCCCTTCTTTGAGGAAAATAAGGGGACTGAAACAAACACTTTACCAAATCTAGTGAAGCAAATATAAAGATGTAAAATTGTTTTCTTGAAGCATAGCCAGAATAAGCATCAGTGAGGAACAAAGAGACATACAATACGAAGAATAAAGCAAGAATTTAGACTGGAGATTAAAAAGTTTCTGACTCTCAAAAGAGTGAGTTTCTGAAACAAACAATGGGAACACAAAAAGAATGAATATGATGTAGTTGCCTACACCTCGGTTATACAGATTTGCTGAACTTGGTATTTGCGTAATCTAAATTGAAAGCAAGGAAGAGGTTAAAGATGAAAATTTGAAGGAATGTGCCTCAGTATTTTTTCTGAACAGGCATGCTTTATTTTGTAGGAATACGTAGAAAAGTTGTATGTAAGTATGAAGAGTCAGACACTAAGCTTGTAGCCATTCAATTTCTGGAAACCTGAACAATGATATAATTAAGATAATTATCAGTAGGCAATGTTTATTAATTATTCACAGAGCACCTTTTCTCTCAAAGAATATATAAAGCCTCATTTGACTTCACCAAACTAACAGCTTGTGTGGACACTTTACTGTCCAAACTGAGTTTAGGAGAACTTCTGGTCAAGATACCAGCTTCTGTCCCCCTCTACAAACAACAAACACTCTGAATCTGTGCATAGAGATCAGTTTATCTACTCTTGCTGCCTTTATTTGACTTACTGTAACCTTATCATATTGTTTTTGAGATGAAATATGCAGAATTAATCACAATATTTAAGGGGAAGCTGTTTGACAATAAAGATAATAAAGATGTATATTTTTCCAGATTTATACCTCTCTTATTCCTTATAAAGTCTGAGGTCTTGTTTGCCTTTTATTATTATTATTATTATTATTATTATTTTTGGCAGCAGCTGAACACTAGCAGAGGTTTTCACTAGCCTTGAAGTTAAAACTTGCAATGTGAATGTAAGACTTGACAACTAGTGGCTTTCAATACAGTTTTATTTTTTCCCTTTCTGTTTCACTCTGTGTTTGGAAATGATACAAAAGCAATTGTTGTTTGTCTTGGTATTCAGATAACAAACAAAACTAGGAGGATTTCAGCATGGACCAAAGTTACACTTCTCTTTAAAACACTCAGTACATAGTTTCTTAATGAGTGTTTCTTGTGTGTTCTCTGTGTTGGCGATGCTGTTGCTCTATAATACCACCATGTTTGTAACCTCTCTGCTGTACCAAAAAGAGATTTCCAAATCCCAAGTGTGACGCACCTCCTGCTGTGGGAGCAGAGATATGGCTGGCTCTTGAGGCCTTTCTGGTCAGGGCTTGAAGGCAAAGGGATTGGCAACCTAAAGGGCCTTTGTCATTAAAAACCTAAAGGTAATATAGAAAATGGGCACAGGGTTTTTCAAACTGCATACGTTTCCTTGAGTATGTGAAGCAAAGTCAGGTGGTTGTGTCTGGGATATAACCATTTACATTATATCTGGCTTACAGGCAAATTCAAGGCATTTGAGAAGAACTTAAATGGCAGTTTATCATTTATTTGTAATGACGTGGTGTATGCTATTTATTTATTTATGCATATGTTTACCTATGTTGCCATGTTCTCTGGAAGCAACTGGTCAGATGCTATCCAGTATATAGAAGTAGAAAATGAGAACCCAAACACCTTAGAAGATAAGGAGTAGGAGAAGAGGGGCTCTTGAAAGAGAGATTGCTGGGGAACTGAAAGGGATCAATCAGCCAGTATCAGGACAATGTCTATTGACACCATATACCAGTACCTAAAAAAGCAAGGTCTGAAGTATGGAAGAGAACGAGGGAGAAGCGCATCTAAGCCAGACAGGGTAGCTGTAAAAGTAATGCCATAAACAAGGAAATCTAGAAATGGTTCTCACCTCTCTGACAGCCAGGAGCTAAAGAGAACTGGCTATGAAGATAATCCTGACTAAAACTTAATTATTCATAGAGCAAGCAGCTAAGGATACATGCAGAGAATGGATGAGGAGAGAATTGGATAGGTGTAAAGTGAATAAAAGTTTAAGAAGTGAGGATTGGTAGAGAATGGAAGGTTAGAGTGAAAAGCATGAGTACAAACAAGGTGAGAAGATAATAAAGAAGGGTATGGATATAGGATCTGAATTTTTGCTGCTGGGAGAAGATGGTGATTAAGATAAAGAGCAGGGAGCAATCTATCTTAAAGGACACAAAACATAGGGAGGAGAGAGGGGGAAATGGAGAAAACAGGATCATTATGGAGAGGGAAGGCAGAGGAGGTCTGTAAAAGTGTCCAAGTATCAGCGGTTGTGTCAAAAGAATACAAGTACACCATGGAAGTTCTTAAAACTGGGCAGTGCAGCAAAGGTGTTGCTGTGCAGACCTGCTCAGGTAGCTGTTTAATCAAGCATATTTTTCTTGTTCATTACTGAATCATATTTTTCCAAGTTAAAGAAAAAAGAACCTGGGATGTTTTCTTGAGAATCTAGCTGATGACAACATATTTACTGAACTTCTCACAAAAGTCATTGCATAAATATTTGACTCTGATTGTGATTTCAGCAAGTTTATTTCCAAGAGCTAGATTTATAGATAAAATTCCATGTACCCAGTCTCCAAGCAAAACAACAAAGACTGAGAATATGAGAGAGACAAAGTTACTGGGTTTTGTTGTAACATATTATTTTCAGCTACTAATTTTTGTGTTTGGATATAAATCACAGAAACTAACTGAAGCTAGCTGGAGAACATCCCTTCAGTTGTAATAATTTGCATTTCAGTGTTAAATCTTTTTGCCCCCTCCTCTCTCGGCACTCAACAAAGTCCTTGCTGCAGTTTTTAGCCAAAAAGTCCTGCAAAGCAAGGCAAAATCTGAACACCGCTGAATTAAAAGATTGAAGTAATATATGACTATTCAGGATAACATAAATGTAGAGTTCCAGCTATAATCTGATTGAAGTGGTTGCATAATGCAGAGACTTTGTTTATACTGGTGGAGTAAATTCCTGATTTACAATGGAGACCTGAATCAACTGAAAGTTCTCTAACTTCTTCCACAGTTATATTTTTAGAGAATAAACTGACATAAGGAAGTATGCAAGGAAATGAACAGGTTCCACCTTACATCACTTCAGTGAGCTGGGCCACTCTCTGCTTGAGAATGGAGCTGAGAGTTTACTTACTACTGAGCCTGATGAAAATAAATGGAAAGTCTATTAATTCTCTTGATCTCTACTTTTTTTTTTTTTTTTTTTTTTTATCAAAATCTCATTACTTTAAAGTACTGTTGCTGAAAGTTTGAAATCATATGCCTAAAATATGCAACCTTGTTACTTGAAATAAGTAATAATTCTACCAGTAGCTGAATGAAAAGTAATTTCAGAAGTGTGAATTGGTGCAGATAAGATTATAAATTGGCACTGTATATGTCTTCTTCAGCACATGAAAGCCAATGGAAGTTTTGTCTGGCTAAGGACTTAGCATCCAGCATGTCAGGGCCTCATCCTGGCTTTGTTTTCACTTTCTTTTTATGATTTGCCATAGAACATGTGTGAAGACCTTATTTTTCCTGAGGACTAAGGAAACCTTTCAAACACTGTTATCAGGCCATGCCTTTTCCTACTTCTTCATGGCATCTAATTTAAATATCCAAAAAATGTATGGGGTAGTTTGCATGAAGTCAAATCTGATGAGCTTTGGGTTTCTCAGCCCCACTATAAAGGAAACAGTTAGCTAATATGTGAGATGAGAAGCTTTTACTCTTTAGCTATATCCTAAAGGAAAAATAAGGACATTGGGCTGTACAATATTTGGGAAGTGAGCTCTGCACAACATAAATTGAATATACAATTCAAGTACAAGCTTGGTAAAGGAATCCTCACTGTGTATATGAAATGTTTCCCTGTTGAATAGTCAATGGCTCTGGTTTGTGTTTAAATTCTTCTCTCTACACTCATGCATTTAGGAAACTAGATTGGAAAAGATTCATTTCTGTCATTACCAGATTTACTGGAATGAACACAAACACATTTACTGTGAAAAAAGTCCTTCTGAAAGAGGCACTGAAGTTGTGTTGTCAGGTGGGGAAGACATCTTTAGTCTCTGTCATGGCCTCCATAGAAAGGCTGGCTGAAAAGGTCAGGGATGCATTGAATAAGTATGATATTTTGTTTTTCCAAAACATACCACCTGTTAAGAGTGATAAATGACACCATGTTTGAATATTGGATGTGTGCAACTGGCAATATCTTGTCACTTAGGCCTAGGTCTTCACCCACAAGCAGCTGTTACATTTGACCTGGAAACATCCATGAATTATTCCTGCCTTGATGAACCCTGAAGATCACTGACCTCTAAGAGAGAAAAAAAAGAGCACAGTATGGCCTTGACTGTGGCCTAACTGCACCTCCTGGGCATGTCTGGCCCATGCTACCAAACTATTTTTAAAAGGAGCAGCATGTCATCTTAAGAAACTGTTTTCAGCTTCTATTGCTGGAACATGTTTAAAAGTCACTTTTCTCCTTACTAGCCAAAGAAAGGGGTTGAAGATTTTAAGAAAGGTATCTAAATATATCCATTAATTGATGAACTTGCTTGCTTTGTTGCTTGCAAGACAATAGATGACTTCTGATGATTGAATAAATGCTGGAGTAAATGGAGGGTTTAGCTAGAAATTGTTTTTGTGGGAAGCTGTGTTGTGGTTGTGGCATAAAACAAATTCTTTGAAAACATAGAAAACATTAATCATTGGCATCTAAAGCGGAAAAAAAATGTTAGTGATGTTTATTGAAGGCATTTTTAAATGCCATATCTTATTATAAAACACGAAAGAACACAAGCTTCAACAAACCACAGCAAAAGGGAGATTTCTTTTTCTTATACTGCAAACTTTTGGAAGAGCTGAATTTCAGCTTTATGAGAGCAAGTATTTCCCACTCCATATTTAAACTTCAAGTAGGATGAAGGTACTGCAAAAATATATTAATTAGGCACCACTAAAACATTATATTATTTCCTGATAAAAATTATGAGCGGAAAGAGAGGTAAACTTGGAGGCAGAGAATGTGCCACCTTCCTGTAGTCTTAAGCAGTACAGTCACTAAGAACAGCAGATCTATTTTTGCTGGGCATACCTCTTCATAATATAAAATTAAGACAAATAAAACAGACTAAACTAAAGCAGCCTCCAGCTTTTTTGGATATTCATGTAATGTCAAATTTTGCCTCTGAGCTCAGCTATACAAAGGAATACTGCTTGTATTTCAGGCCTTCAGCATGAAACGAATAATAAAAATGAATGGGATCAGCAGCTATTCCAGATTTAATCAGAATACTTGACCCAATTAAAAAAATATATTTATCTATTTATTAATCCTCTGAAATTGTATTTTAATATTCTTTACTTAAATATAACAACTATACTCCATTAAGTAAAGAAGTCAGTGGATGTTGTATAAATGCCATTTTAATATTGAAACCAGATGGAGGTATGTAGATGTTTTTATTAGATTCTGTTTACCATACATTTATACTGAGATCACCTGCATTTCCAAGAAATAAAGGACTAATGTATGGAAAATTCAAGACAAAACTTTCTTGGCTTCCCTTTATCCTTGCAATCTTAATCATATTTTGCAGCTTTTGAGCATGTAGAAGGAAATTGGCTAAATTTCAAGTCTGGGCAACTGAAAATTTCTGCAGTAACATCTCATAAGAATGTTTTTTTTTGTTATTATATCCTTATAGTGTTGTACCTAAGCAACAGTTAAAGGCAGTAACCATTTTATAAATCTGTGCTCCAGACCTCTTTGTTTTTGTCTTTTACTACGTGAAAAAAAAAGCAGCCAAATCTATAAAAGGCCTATAACAAACTACTATTCCATGCCACTGTCTAAGATCATCTGGAGTTTTCCCATTGCTAGTGTATCCCAAACATTCCTAAACAATGAAAAAGGTTGCTGACTTACTCAAATTATTATTTTATTTCTGTCAGCTGATATAAAAACAATCTCTATTGTAGAATGGACAGCTATTTTTATGTATCTGAGGTATCCCTTGTTTTAATAAAGTTGTCACAACTTGTGCTTCATCTGGTACACAGGGAGTCAGGTGTTATATTGTTTGTCTGCTGTTTTGCCTTTTAACAACCAGGCCTAGCTTCTACATTTTTTACTGTTGGCTTGGGTACTGATCCCAGACATAAGCTAAGTATTTTTACCTACTTATTATATCATAGTTCAAAAGCAATTTCTCAGTTGTTATACTTGTCATTAATATTATAACACTTCAGTAGTGTTCTTGTGTTCTCTGGATTTTTTGATTATGGTGAAGAGAATTTACCCTTTCACACACTTTGCAGAACAGGTCTGATGTGGAAGTGGCCTTTCAGCCTAGTTTAAAGGATACCTTGCTGTTAAAAAGGACTGTGCAATGGGTCTCCTTTGAGCAGTAGTGTGGACTAGATGACTTCCAGAGATCCCTTGCAACCTCCATAATTCTGTGTTTAAATGTTTGCCTTACAGTTACATGCCTGAATATGTATGGTATGTGTTGCCCTACATTTTAGTAACCTGTGCTTTGGAGCTACTTCCAAAGATAGAACAATTTCCATTGTTATAGTTCCTGTACTGATGCTTGTTTCCTGTCTCAATTATAAGAATATTAAGCAATCCCAAAGCTGCACCTCTGGAGCTGCTGGGCTCTGTTATCTCCTCTTTGCTGTATTGTCAATACACCTGGGCCAGCATGTTGGGAGGGTGCAAGCTGGAGGGGCTTGTAGCCAAAGCAGCCCAACAGAAACCCTGGGATCTTGTGCACACAGTTAGCACATGGGTAGATGCGACAGTGTTCTGTCTTTTCCTTTGTTTATCAATGTCCATGTTTATGACAAAGCATATTACACTCCCTACCAATATACAGAATGAATATCTTGCATTGATCCAGGAGCAGATTGAAAAAAGAATATACGAATCAATTACTTGATACACATTCATGTCAGTGCAGACAGACACACAAAAAAGAAATAGACCTCTCTGTTTCCAAAGTGTAAGCAGATGGTTAGATTTGCAAGAGCATTATATTACCTCATAACTTGCTATCACAAGAAAATACAAAATGAAGCAGCAATTCTTGTGCCTGTTTCACTTTATTCAATTAGAATATGTATTGAACTTTGCAATATCCTTCAAATATTTATCAAGAGAGAACAGAGGTAGCGATGACACAATTTATTGCTAAATTACTTTTGTTTCCTGTAGACTTAACATGTTCCATTAGAGTTACCATAGAGTTCCTGCAAAATAGCATTTGGTATTTTATCTTTTCAAATCATTACCTTGAATTCTATTTTCCTACACAAATAGTGAAGCACAGAAAGAAAGAAAGAAAGAAAGAAAGAAAGAAAGAAAGAAAGAAAGA
>NC_048897.1:16515579-16539973 GCF_011077185.1 Oxyura jamaicensis | reverse complement strand
TTTCCTTTCCTTTCCTTTCCTTTCCTTTCCTTTCCTTTCCTTTCCTTTCCTTTCCTTTCCTTTCCTTTCCTTTCCTTTCCTTTCCTTTCCTTTCCTTTCCTTTCCTTTCCTTTCCTTTCCTTTCCTTTCCTTTCCTTTCCTTTCCTTTCCTTTCCTTTCCTTTCCTTTCCTTTCCTTTCCTTTCCTTTCCTTTCCTTTCCTTTCCTTTCCTTTCCTTTCCTTTCCTTTCCTTTCCTTTTCTGTTCTTCTTTTTTACTAAATTAATTAGGGTGGAAATTATTTAATTAAAGTAGGATTTATTTTAAGCATTCCAGCACTTTATTATTTTTCTCAGCTTTCCTCAGAAATATTTTAGATCCACAATACACTTTATCTTTATCATCAAACAAAATCCTCTGTGACTAAAATTAAAATTAATTTTATTTAGAAACTTGAATCCTTTTCCAAGTATTATATCTTTACAAATCTGACATAAGAAATGGAATCAGAAAAATAAAATAATTCCTGGTTTTACACCACCATCTCTACATCTCTGTGGAAAAGTACTACTTCCACTAAATTTCTGAACAGTCATAAAGTTTTATTTATGACTTCATTCAGCTTAGAAAACAAAACATTTCCATTCAAAGTGTCATTGATAAATTTTCTTCAGGAGACAGAAATATCAAACGTGCACGAAAGCTCTTTATCAACACAGCATATTTGTCAGTCAGTTATAAATGTGTTGTCACCAATTTCTTCAGCAAGAATGGCTAACCAATTCTTTCATTCCTTCCCAACTGTTCTGGCTACTCTGAAAGAAAGTGCAGTCGTGTTAACCCAAACAGAGGGAATCAAATATCAAAAGTCCTTTCAACCACCGGTTCCCATCTCAGAGCCATATTTCTAGTGTTATTTTGTTTGTGAATTAGAATTATCTTGCTATTTATGCTCTTTTCCTACCCTGTATTGCCGGTGTTTGTGTTGGAGGTCACTGCCATTTCCTCTGTATGCTTCCAGGGATTTAACTGTTTCTTAAAACCGTCTTCAATAACAGCTAGTATTTACATTCAGTCCAGACTATATAAATAAATCTTCAAATTGCTTCACCATGTCTAGCCTATCAGGAGATCACTGAAACCTTGAATTATGTTGCATTATGTGGAACAGGCAGCATCTGTATAAAGGATCCTAAGTATTGAGCATTATCGAGGGGTACTAGAAATGTCAAAGTCAAAATGTCAGATAGTAAAAATAAATTGTTCCAGCATGGACCAAGGCTGCTCAGATTGGAAGAGATGCTACAAATACTAATTTCTCTCAAAGACATGTTCTGGGCACTATTTACCCTGAACAATTGCATACATGCCGAAGCATCCACCTTGTATACATGTAAGCTAAAGAAGAATCAGGGGGTTTATACAGCATGTAAGACTTTTGTAAATTACCTGGAAAATGTGTCATCTATATGATGCATATCCTTCACTGTGATCTCTATGCATGGCTAATAGAGATTGTTTTGATGAGGAACTTAGCAGAGATATAGTGATAACGTATATTTTAAAGATGCTATGAGAATTAGATGCAAGTTTCACAGTGTAAGTGGCCAAAAATAACTCAAATACCTTTGAATAAATTTGGCTTTGCAACATCAAGCTTTTTGTAATAGCATGAAGTATTTAGCAACTGAATTTAAATTGCAAATGTGAAACAGCTAAAATACACAATGGTATAAAAACAGATTAACTTGCCTTATTGTTCTTATTGTTCAGTAAATCCCCATTTAAACTGGCTTTCCTTGCACTTGCCCCCAGCCCTAAATTCTGAAGCAGAGATTGTCTTCTTATTGTATGTTTGTTTAGTGCGTAACACAACTGACCCAGAGGCTAGGATCAGGAGTCCCTAGGAATTCCAGCAGTACAAACAATTAATATTTTAACTAAATAGAGAGAAGAGGGCAAATGACATAATGTTTTCTTTTGTTATATTTTATTCTCTTTGAGCAGGGAGTATGTATGTATGGCATTGTAATATCCATCACAAATGGTACACATAACATATACCATATATTAATGAAAGAAAGACCATCTCACTGAAATGCTTACTTGTCTAAGCTTAGATATAATGTGTATATCTAAGAAAAAGAGAGCAAAAACAGGATAAAAATAAAACCCTTGGATTAACATGGTAATCATACCACATGCCTTGCTTATTTGAGTCTCTATGTATTTCTATTAAATGGAGGGGAACAAGTCCATCCAGGGATTAAATGAAACCCAGAAGAACATCCAATGATCGCTTTTAAACTACATAATGTTCCAAAAACTTGAGGCTTTCTTATCAGAAAGTATTTGGAATTATTCCAAATTTAAGCATAAATTTTAAGCCAATGTTATAGTTAATTTCATTAAAATATCTCAGGTAACACTAATACTAAAACTGTCTGGTTGCTCCCTCAAATGCTTTCTGAGACCAAAGACTTAGTTTTTTATTTAAGCATTTCAAAATGCTGTCAATGAACTGAAATTTCATCAACACATCCTGTTTCATCAAAATGAAACTTTTTGGAGACCAAAAATTTCTTAAAAGCTTTCATCTGCAATCCTTCTTGGTCAATGTATTCAAGATCACTTCTGACCTGAAAAAGATCACCATTAAATCATATGTAAGGCATAAAGTACTGCAAAAGGGAGAAGAAATTCTCTCTAGTGAGCATTTACCAGGTATCACTAAATGATGAAGGATCCACATCATGCTCCTGGCTTGAAATACAGAATTACACTGAGCAGATGCCTCCCCAAGAGACACCAGAGAAGAGGGTTATTTATTGTTGCATGGCAAAAGAAGCTGTTAGCATGTTCTATAATAATAATAATAAATATATATCTGTCATCTTTCCACAAACTATGTCCATAAGAAGGAAAAAATAGGCAACAGGAATATGAGGGTTCCACCCTGCCACACACAATAAAAAGTAAGAGAGATGACAAAGCAGTGCTAGAAGAGAGGGGCATCCCCATAGGCGGTGGACTGTAGCTTCCAGCCTGGATTTCAGCTGCCAGCTTCCAATCAGGCTGTTCAGACTGAGTCAGCTGAAACCATCCAGTTAACCCAGTCAAGATAAAATCAGAAATTCAATTTGAAGATAGACCCTCAGAAGGGAAAGTGAATCACAATGCAGCAGTTATTCCAAAACTCACCAACTAAAAGATGTGTAGTCCAGCTGAGCACATAAAAGGATTTAGCAAACATCCAAAATACAATGGTGGAATAAAGCAAATTCATCTTCACTGGACCAGCAGGCCTCTAAAGGCAGGGGCAGGAGGAAAAGCCTATCTCCTATCTGCATGAAAAATGAGAGTGCACGAGTAATACCTTTATTTGTTGGGACTTGTGAGTACTCGAGAGTACAACAGTGAAAAGTCATTCACTTCTCAAACTGGTTGAGGACCTTGTGCACTCCCAATAGAGATTAGTGCAGGGCAAGACACAACCAAGAGTAATTCTACTTGTGGCTGATATGGTTCTGATCCCGACTGGAAAATGCTGGCGTGTGGCTGAGGATCAAATCCAGTCCATTACACAGTCTTCAGGGTATGAGACATCTTACAAAAAACCCACATCCCACAAAGACAGTCCAAGAAGGAACTAGTATTATTTCTTCAGAGAGCTCGGAGGCCACCTCCTTGCTTTATTTTTTATTTTTTATATTTTTTAACTGCCAATTGTGCCCTCAACATGCTCATCCCAGAATTATCAGTTTGCAAATGTTGAGTGGCAGTGAAGGAATAGTATTTTGGCTAGAGATTAGAAAGTTAAAACAAACAAACAAAAAAAGCTTCCTCATTCAAATATGTTGGTATTGTTGTGAATAAAAGGGAATAATGCTTGGGAAGTATTGGCTTTTAATACAATATATAGAGCTTACAACATACACCACAGGAGTCAGATGGCCTTCTGCTTGACAGGATTCCTTTGCAGCGAGGCAAAAAAGAGAAAGTATGTCCAGAATTCATGCTAAATATGCCCATATGGGCAGTGGAGGAACCTGGGCAATTTCATGGAAACCACGAAGGATTTTGATGCCAGGTATGCAAAAATGACATATGGTCAGTGGAGGAACCTGGGCAATTTCATGGAAACCACGATGGATTTTGATGCCAGGTATGCAAAAATGGCAGTCCTAAAAGCTATAACTTTGTCACTGGATCCTACTTGGTTCTTAAAAGTAATAAAGCACAGCTAACAGTAAATAAGCACAGCTATCTAAAGCTGGAACACCTGAATAGTTTTCTTCTACTCTTCTTTTGGACGAACAAGTGAATTTGTAACAGAGAGAATCAAAGACTGGCAGACAAGCAGTACTTTAAACAAACCTGGCAATACTTCATCTCTCTTTGTGGCCATCATCAATATAGGGTCAATAAGCTGGGGATGCAAAAGGGGTAATTGTGTTTTTCCTGTATTTGCCCTCAGTTCAGTATGATGTTCCTGGTGCAGAACTTGGACCAGTTACCTTCAGAGGTGTTTGGCTTTCTCCCCACCTCCCATTGCATCCTGTGGGACCATAGGTAAGGTGCCAATGGGAAGGTTGTGCAGGGGGTAGTAAGGGGTGAATAATGAAAAGCTGCTGCAGGAGGCACCTTCCAATAATGTACTCCATAGAGAGAAAATCCTCTTGAGTGATGAGAAGAAACTTCAAAGATACCTCCCTTTGAGAAGTGTGAACTGTTTCACAGAATCTGATTCATAGATCCAGATAAAGCTTGCTATCAATAGTGAAGATGACAGAAATCATTTAGACACATCTCATGAGGTCTGTTCTTCTTAAGGCATTATTTTTAATTTTTATCTCTATCCATCTGCAGGAATTCATCGCTATATTTTTGCAGACTTGTCTGTGTCTGTATGCAAACTTGTCAGGAAATGTGGCTGCGTGTCATTAAGCATCTGTCCAGGCAGCAGTGTCTGCAGTGTCAGGCACACTAATACACTCATGGTAATTATTTTATACTAAAAACAGACATTTCTACAGAGAAAGAAGAAAATATGCCTGTCAGATGTGAGCTGTCTTCCTAATAGGATTCTGGCAAAAAAGGGACACTTTTTTTTTTTTTTTTTGGTGTGCAATACAGGCAGGAGAACTGTAATGCTCAGAGGGAAAAACTGCAATAGCTAACTTTTAACACATGTGGCTGAAACTAGAATTGTATCTTTTAGATAGAATTGTTCTCAAATTTGATTCAGCTTTAATAATAATAATAAACCCTAGATCATATGAAATTTAATATTCAGTTTCTGAGAGGTAAAAATGGGAATCTTGCACACATACACACACAGAAATGCTTTCAAGTGAGCTTGTCAAGAATCTTAAATCAGTATTTTCTTCCATATGTTAGATCATAGGCTGACTTCTGGTTTCATGAGAATATTCTGATACTGTGTAAAATAAGTTTGTAAGTAAATAAGTTAGTAAGAAAATAAGTAAATAAATTTGACTCCAAACCCATGCCATGTGCAGAGTTACCACTAAATTTTTAAATAAGTCTGAATACAAAATGTTTAAACCTGGATAAATCTTTCCTTCTCTCATGTATTTTTAAAAGTTTTTTGTTTTGTTTTGTTTTGTTTTCATATTATGCCTGTAGATAGGTGCATAGCACAGTTGGTCTAAGAAATAAAATCCCCTCTCTGACTGATTATTCGTTTTAAATAATTATAATCAGCTATGTTTCAGTAAGTATATAGGAAAGGTCTTGTTCCAGAAACATCACTGATTCTCATGGGTGTCTCACTTAAGTAGGGAAAATATTTCCATGTACTACAGTTTTATTCTTTAAACTAATGGCTTCTGCAGCTTACTTTGTCTGTCTGTTGAACACAATATTACAAACTACCAAACAGTGGACAACATTTGTGTGAAAAATAGAGCTTTTTCCTCCCATAAACCCAGTCGGTACTTGCATTTATATTCCATGGATGGAATGTAGAGAACCAGGGATAAAGCATCAAAAAGATGGGTCAATAATTGACACTGAAGAGCTTTTAAATCTAGTAGTCAAAGGCATATGAAGTTGCAAGATTCAACTTGAAAACAGGATGAAAGTTTTTTTTATTTTTATTTTTTATTTTTTATTTTATCAGCAAACACAAATGACTAGAGCTTTGCTAGCTATCAGCTGGAGTCTTCTATGCAAGATGTCCTGCCCTTTGAAAGATAGGCTCTAATTCAACTGCGGGTTTTTGGGTTTCATGCAGAAATGTCTGGAAGAAACTATATGACCTGAGTTATGCAGGAGGTCAGACATGCTGTCCAGAACAACTCTTCTGGAAAGGAAATTTATAAAAATAGTAATAGAAATATGCAAACCAGTGAGTGTATCAAACATTTATTTAGGACTTGGGTTCAACACCTCGAATGTAATGTTCTTTTCCCCCTCAAATTCCTAAGGCCATTTATATCAGACCAGTTTCTCATGACTACTTATATTTATAGTTTGCCTGGTTGTCACTGGTCACATTTTTAGGTTTGTATTACATTTTAAATCCCCTGAGTCATACTCATGTTCATGTTTACCACTCTTTTCCCTCTTTTATGAGATTTTTCCATGAACCTGAAATTAAAAACATCCTTTCCTCCTCTCCACTGAAAAGTCACAACCACAAGCCATCAATCACAGCTCCAATTTGTCCCTTAAAAATTTCTCTGGTCCCTCACAAAAATGCATTTCCAGCAAGAATTTCAAGCTCCATTTCTATGTATTTCCCAGGAGAGCTGAAAAAAACTTGCCCTTCTTCCAAATAACTAATTTCCATTTTTTGATTCAAGTTCGGTGTAGAAAATGAGTTCAATGAAAAATGTGTCTTTTCATTCCCTGCCATCTCAGACACTTATAGTTCATTTTCATTTTTCTGAGCTGTTTTTAAGCTGGAGGGGAGAGAGCTGGGGGAACAGGCTGTGTTGTCGCTGAGTGCATCACACTCAGTTCACCTGTTTCAAGCTTCAGAACTTCATTGCTCACTTTCTTTTGTTCCCTGAAGATAAAGAAATGACTCATGCACAGAGTGGAAGAAAATAGTATCAAAGAGTATGTCCAGAAACACTGCATAACAGCCTTTCATCAGTCTTTTAACTCCATGTTCAGCTTGGTGTTGTACTGCAGGCTGAACATACTGGTGGCAGGAAGACAGATGTTGTTGTCCTGACTTTAGCTCTGAATCATGAACAGTCTCAGTCCTGACTGAGACTTGTTTGAAGCGCAGCTCTTGCCACACGTCACAAACCTTTTTCCTACAGCTTTTCACAAATGGGAATACTCCAGCAATACCAGGCTATTACATACACATGTGATGCCTGGACACATGTAGGGCCCTGTACCAGGGACCTACGTGTGTGCCCCCAGCTTTCAGTCACCATGGCAGTCCTGTGGTCCTCACACTCAGGATGATGAGTACATGAGTAAATTTTGCAGTTGACTCTGTTGGTTTCTACATCTTCACATTAAGTTATTGTTTCAAGAGACAACACAATACAGAGGGAAAAATAATGTGATGTGTGGGAGCTGGCAGTAGGGAATTTTCCCAAAAGTTTGGGAGTATCCCATTTCTCACAGATGGTGTTGCCAAGAAACATCCTACTTTTCTTGCAGAAATAAGGATTGTTGGCAATAATCTCATGCCTAAAGTATTTCCCCAGTCCAAACACCAACACTACTGTAAAACAAGAAAGTCTTATTCAAAGATACTTAGCTTTTCAAGTGGAAGAAAGAAGCAGATAGGCAAAACAGAGAAGGATAGAGGTGAAGAGATTAATTTAACACCAACAGAGGTAACAACAAAACTACCAAGAAAAAGACCCTGAAGGAGTGGAGGGAGGTGTGGGAGTGGGCCCCTTCCCAAGTAGAAGGACAGTAGCCTAACACCCTCAACGGCAGCAGTGGGAAATTTTAAAGCTGACGTGTCCAAGTGCCTTCAGAAAGGAAACAATAAATATTAGCAAATTTCCTTTCACATTTCCTTTCCTTTAACATGGTTGTATCATGCCTATTCTCTTTTGTTTGTTGTTCTTCGTATTCTCTCTCTCTTTTTACTTAATAGGCAGAAAAAATTTCTTTAAGGTAAGTAAAGATCAGCCAGGATGGTGAGTCACACACCTTTATTCTTCTGGCTGCTGTTCAGTGTATTAAGAATCAGGGAATGTAAAAGTCTATATGCGTCTGGGGAAGAAGTCCTCTGCTGCAGCTACTGAACAGAGCTGCTGACAGCAAAACCCATGCAGGACACTGTACAGGCCCAGGCGTTAGGAATATGACAGAGGGAGGGAGACACTCAGTGGAGCCTGCTGCCACTAGTTTGAAAGGATGAGCAAGTTTTCTCCTGACTAAATGACTATTAGTGATCACTCCTACTGAAGGAAAATCAGACATCAGAGCAGCACCCCTGCCAGCCTTAGCTACAAAGGCTTGTTCAGAAGCCCTGGTGGTCCCAAAATTACAAGGACAAAGAATTTGGGTTAAAAACACTTTCTCTCTCTTTCTTTGTAACTGAATAACTTCAAAGTTGGTTGCACACTGGAACAGGCTCCCCAGGGAAGTGGTCACTGCACCGAGCCTGTCTGAATTTAAGAAGAGATTGGACTGTGCACTTAGTCACATGGTCTGAACTTTTGGGTAGACCTGTGCGGTGTCAAGAGTTGGACTTGATGATCCTTAAGGGTCCCTTCCAACTCAGGATATTCTATGATTCTATGATTCTATGAAAGTGGCGTAGAACCTGTTCAAGAAATATCAAAGCCTATGGATCACTTGTCATGACTGTCTGATGAGCAACAGAGAGAAACTTGAGTAAGAAGTTGTGAATCCCCAGTCAAACCTCCTAAAATTTGAGCACGTGTTTAGGAGCAAGAGCTTGGGTTGGACTTCTCCCTCATAAGCAGACAGAATGTACTAATTCTAAGTCCAGTTCCATGTTTTTCTTTGTTTTAGTTGTTATTATAGTCATGGCTACTGCTACAAAATTAGGCCATTAAAATAAAGGCAAGCAGCCCAATCCAAATGATTCCATTTGAGTTAAACTTCTTGGGTTCAACAAGAGACAGAGAGGTACCTATTTAGGACATGTGTTTTCTACTTATTCCTGCTCTTGACTAGTTTTGGATGGTACAACTAGCTGACAGATGAAATTTCCTTCCTAGGGAAAGAGGCTGATATTTTAAAAACTATTTTCATCCCAAATTGGCATTTTCAAAGACCAACATGTTCAGAAAAAAATCAGTTCAGAAATGTCAAAATATTTTTTTTTCAATCAAAACCAAATATTCAACATTTCCCAACTTGTTTAAAGCATGTTCTCAGATGAGCTGGTGTATGCTGGCGTCATGTTACTTTCCAAGGCAGTGGCAATTCGGGTGCATTATGTTTACTTTTATACCTATGGACAACACTAAATATTCCATTAGAATTTAAGCTGATGGGAAGCCACTTGGAAATGGGGACCAATATGGGAAACTTGCACTTGTGCAATGCAGCACATTGCTGTATATGCTAAAAACTGACCAGGATGAATACCCTGGTTCAGCACTGCTATAGATAGATCTTCACAATGGAAAGACAGTTTTGTACCAAAAAAAAATCTATCCATACTAACATGGCACTGAATCCACAAGTGTTTCACTCCACTTCTCAAGCATTTCCCTAAATCTCATCTGATGCTGCAAAGCTGTGGTGCACAAGAAAACATTACAATTGAAAAGTTTGGAGCTGGTCGACCTTAGCCTAAGCCTGCTGATACAAGTTGTTCCACCACTTGCACAACTAAAGAGTAGGAAAGGGGTGAGAAATGAGGGACTGGATTATTTGGAGGGGAAAATAAATATTCATGTCCTGCTTCCAGAAGAATTATAGGCATTTTCTACAAATTCCATGTATGTTCTCTTGCCTGAGCTGTGTTTAGTGTGCATCAACTCTTTTCTCTTGAATATAACACAGAAAATGTTCCTTTCTTTGCTGTTTTCCTCAGCTTTTTAAAGATATAGTGTAAGTACAGCACTCTCATAGTACCATGTTAATGAGAAAGAAGTGTTGCTATGTTGTCTTACATTTTTTATTAAATTGTGCTTAGAACTCATTCACTTTGTTGACTCAAATTATGGAAGCAATTCTTGTTGTAGGACTGTTTATATGTCCCAGAACATTCATAACTCACTGAGTTCAGCCATCTACAAGTGTTTAATTACAGACTGCTTCATGTAAAAAATGCTTGCCAGCACTCTTTTGGCAGAGTAAGGAATGAAATTTGTAAAGGAAAACCAAGTTGCTCATCAGTGGTGGCAGCAGAAATGGGGAAAAGAACTTCCCCAGAGTTCCTTGAAGATTCCAGTTGCTGGATCCTGGCATGATTTGGTCTCTTATATAAATCTTGCTGGAACTGTGCTAAATTTTGTATTGAATTTTTTATTTTTTCCCCACTTTTATAACTGTAGATGTATGTGCATTTAAAAAAACCGTGAAAATTAAACTCACAAGACCCCATTACACAAGATGTAAGCACAAACTTAGTCCAGAAAGACAAAATATCTAGTCTTTGAAAATAATGTTGCTTTGTGCTCTTTTAAAATGTAAACACAGATTAACAACACGCTACTAAAGTGAGGCTGAATCACATCTTTCACAGGCTTATAACATAAACATATCCCATCTTATTTAATGCCATATTTGAACTGACCAGAAGATAGTTTCTTTGCTTCTATATTACTAAACTAATACTTTTTTTTTCTTTATTTATTTAATGAAAAATCATGTCTTGCTGTGGAATGATGAATATATCCAACGGGGTTTTTAAAGCTAAATCTAAGATTTAGGCTGAAAAAGATTGAAGAATGATTTTTTAAAAATTTGAAAATGCCATTTTGACTCCTTGAATGTTTTGTGCGAATACCTTATCTCTCCTTCTCTTTGTTTGATCTGAGATTTGTAACTGCAGCTGCAGTGCAAAGCATAGTTTTCATTAACCATCCATTTCTGAAGCAAAAATTCTGCCATTGTTAACTGCTGAAGTTGGAAACCCAGTATTATGCCAGAAGTCCAGGCAGTCTCCTCTGCCTGAGCTGCTGCTGCCTCACCTTAGCGAAGGAATGAGGGCAGTCATTTGTTGACAGAGATCAAATGCACCAAAAAGTATAAGGACTTGTTTGGAGGCTGATGCTATCTTACCCCTTTCCAGAAGACTGAACATAGACACAGGCAGCACTTAAAGAAAAACATTATTGCAGTGTTTGTTATCTGAGGACTAGCTGACCAACTGCGTCATACTGCAGGTGGAAATTGTACTGGAAAGAGTGGGGTTTCCTAAATCCTACAGCTGTACAGGCAAGCGCAGCAAGTCTGAATGTCAGAGAAGGTGGTGTTTCAATCATCCCTCTGTTTCAGCTCATGCCAACACACAGAACCAGTGTGGCCTTCCTATCTATACTTCAGGCTCACGGAATCTTCTCCTCCTCAGCCACACCAAGGGCTGTGTCATGCCACTGAGTACCAAGCAGTCCTGCAGGGAGGGAGGCCCAGGCGGTGCCCTCAGGTGCCTGGAGGGGAAGGACAGCCACAGGGTGCCTCACCTTCCCTCTCCACACTCCTCCCAAAGCCAGGAGCCCACAGTGAGCTGGGCTTGACTGAAACCCTGCCAGGCGCCCTCAGGGAGTGGTCAGCTGCATGTCTGTGGACGGGGCATGCTGGGGGAGCGCCTACCTCTGGTGCAAATGAGTTTTCCTCAAAAAGCAGCAAATTATGCAGTTTCACACCTGACTCAGCTGAGAGGGTGGGGATGTCCTTTTCTGGACCTCAACAGTAAGCGAGCCAAAGGCCAGGGGTCAGTTACTAGTGAGGCCCAGGGTCAGCTGTTCTCTACTGCAGGTTCAACCCATGCTCCCTGGCCTGGCTGTGCTCCAAGACACCTTGAGGCACTTGAGCCCTTGCAATGTGAGCTCATTTGTTGTCATTTCCACTTCTGGGGAAAAACGAAAGGTCATAAGTAGAGATCAGTAAATGTGCAGCATTCATAAAGCACGGCCTCAAAACAGACACGTTGCAGTGTTATCATATCCAGGAAAACAGCAGCAGACAGTATAACTAAAATACCACCCAGAAACTCTTGCTTGGAAAGGACAACTCACAGCATCAAAGCTTACATGTATTTGCCAAACCATTCTTTAACTTACTGCCAAGGCACCAGATTTATCCCCTTAGTAGAATGATCCACTAGACAAAATGGTTATTGCTACATCAAACTGGACATGGGTTTGTTTCGTGGAGGTCAGGATGACAGAGGGAGCTCTGCGGATACTCATACTGGATATGAACAGTAGGTATTTTTTCTATATGAAATTAGCCTGAGGCTAGTTTGTTAATAAATGAACCTCAAGAATACAACAGAATAAATAAACAGCCAGAAGTAATACCTAATGAAAAATATTTATCAAAATTTCAAATGCTTAGATGAATAGTTTCAGACCAAAATAAGAAACAAATATGAACTAATAGAAATTGGACTTAGGAAGGGTAAAACACAAGGTATAAAACCATACACAAAAAGGAAAGGGAATTCCCTTGTTTATAACTTGCTTTTTGAGTTTGTCCTCACCTGCATTGATCAAATGGCAGTGTGTGCAGAACAACTGCTCTGCCTCCTGTATTTGCAAAGAGGGGAAGGGAGGCAGAGGTTGTGACTTCCTCTTCCCTTACCATTCCCCTCAGAGTGCTTAGACAGTAAGAAAGCAAAGCCACCTCTTCATCTGATGTAGACTGATTCACATCCCAACACCAAGCAACAGGGTGCTCTGAGTACCAAAACACAGCTCTCTAAGCCGTAGTTTGTCCCATCAACCTTCTGGGGCAGTCTTAGCGCAGAGGGCTTCCAAGTCAGGGCTTGTGGTGATTGTAATAACAGTATCAATCGACATGTTGACATACGTTTCTGGCTCTATGCAGAGTATGTGTGTGCATGGCTCCACAGTGAAAACTCTGATGACTGCAATATGCCTGACATTGCCTTATGACACTTGTATATGAAAAACATGTGTTGTGGCACTTTTCTGACTCTCATTGCCAGGAATACATATATATATATATAATGTAATATATATATATATATTTTTTAGACAGGCATGAAAGCAGTTTGTTTTCTTTTGTAATGTTTTTCCTTTTTTCTTTCTTCCCAGAAATGCAGATTTTTTTTTGGTACTCTGCATGCATCTTTCATTTTTCCTTGTACATATACACACATTTGTATATACACACATGCGCATATGTGTCTGTGTGCTAATGTACATGTACACACAAATAATGATGTGCAAATGCATAGGCAAAAATCCTCTTGAACCACACTGAGGTGCTAGTCTTGGTCAGAGAGACATCAGATTGGTTTTACTGTTTAATAATTTACCATCCAAACTCAAGTGGTAACAGTATTAATGTGTAATTTTGAAACAGAGATCAGACTTCCCTGCAAGTGCTTTCTCTCTTGCTGTCATCTGGGGAGTGTCTATAAATGTCCATGCAGACTTCTAGGAACTAAATGCATTTGAACTCAGGGACTCAGTCCCACCTGGGAGTCATTCAAAATGTTCAACTGATCAGTAGGGCCTAAAGCAGAGCTCGCTGTTTTCTTCTTTGTCTTCTTCTACTCTGATATCAGGTCTTATATATTGTGTTTAGATTCTGATAATCTGAAAGGGACTTCATAGCATAAAGGTGAAATCAAGTGATCTGGATTTTTTAATGGATGTTCTTGGCTTCAATTTGGGACTAAAATATTCAGTGTAAAGAACGTGAAATTCATGCCCCCTTTATTTCTCCTGTCTGTAACTACCCCCATGCAGGATACAGGATTCAGGTTTATGAGGAGCAAGAAGGAGAAGGTGGGGAATGATAAATCTATTTTAATGACACACTGGTTGAGCCCCAGTTTGAATGTCCAAAAATTGACAGACTGATGTATTTATACACTATTGGAAACCAATTTCTATTAAATGAATCTTGTCTTAATGAAATTTGTTTGCTGATGAGGTAAGTTTGTGGTATCTGAGCTACGATGTGTCTTTGGCTGGCCACATCTTTCATTTGGAGCAATCTTTATACTTACATGACTGTGCAGTCACTGACAGGAGGACCCTAAACATGAAGATGGATGAATTTCACTGCCAAGGAATGATGGCTGTCCTCACCACGGCATGTAAAGTCACTTGATAATATATGGCACAGCACTGAGCAACTTCCTGGAAGCCTTAGTAATGCAGGGGTTTGAAAGAACAGGAGTGGCCTACAGTTCATAAACAACACAGGCTGAATAAGCTGCTTCTAACTGCATCAGAAACTTTTGCTCATATATTTAGCCTTTACTTGCAGAACGAAAAGTGCTAAAAAGTGGCATGACTAAAAAGGCAATACAGCAATAAAAATTCCAGCTTTACTCTGGGGATAGCTTCAGAGACATTGTGGTCAGAAATTTCTCCATTATTTGCAAGTTGCCAAAGAGGAATGTTCTTTATTCTGGATTGGCTTTGGGAAATCTATTAAGACTTTTAATTGCATTTAAAAATATTCTTATGTTTTGAAATCTAGTCTGCAGAAAGTTTAACCAGCTCCTCATTAAGTACTTTGAGTGTGACGGAGGTTTGTGTATTAGCAAGGTGCTTTGCTCGTCTCTGCCCAATAAAAATACAAGGAGTAATGCCAGTCTGGGGAGAACTGCTTAGTAACTTCCATTGCCTCACCCCATTGCTTCCATTAGAAGGCCTTTATAGATTACAGGAATAAGTGGCCCTTAGCAAATAACTTCAAAACAGAGGGCAACCAAATGGGACTGAAGCAGAATGGGAAACTCCCTTCTGCTACTACAGATAGTTCTGAGCTGCTAGCACTTTTTTTTTCCTCTCCGCTCAGGATGAAAGGCAAAAATCTTAATAATTTCCACAAATTGAAAATCTGAAAAATGCGTGAGCTGAGGTCAGCTGAAACATTTCATTTCTATAATTTTGTAATATCTTTTTACAATGCTGATCTCTTTCATCATTTTATGCCTAAATTTGCTAAGACTTAAAAATTGTGAGAAATTCCATCTTGAAATAAACAAAAGCTTTCTAACTCAAAATGTTGAATCAAGACTATATTTTAATGTTTCTTATTCAAAAATAAATAAATAAATTAAGGAGTGATAGGAAATAGAGCCTTTTCTTAGCCATTAGTCTGAGTCTTAACTCAGATCAGTAACAAATGCTATGCATTTCAGTGTGACAGCTCTACAGTGACTAACTTTTTTCCTATCTGGTTTACTGCAGTGACATTTGTGTCAGGCCCAGTAAGATGGTTTTCTTAACTGTGCCAATACCAGAAGAACGCTTCGCTCATATGCTGATAAATCAATGGAACCTCAATGCCTCAATGAGAATTATTATTTTATTTTATTTTATTTTTTTAGCCAAGAACAAGATATTTGATGGTGGAACTGATCACAAATAGAGTGTATCCCTTGGCAATAAAAAATTTCCTTTACAGTCGATTCCACGGTTAAGCCCAAGCCACTGCTTTGTTCCTCCACCTGTCTCTGTGAGTCAGCAATGCTATCCTCCCATTTTCCCTCCAAGCAGGATGCCAGTGCCTTGCCTGGGCTGCTGAGGCACGGGTGTTGTGCCTACAGTTGTGATTTGTTTAGCTTTCACACTCTTGGCAGCCTGCCTGAGCTCTTTTTACCAAATAGGATAGAGTCTGGAGAGGGCAAGCTGCTTTTCATGCTGCTTATGAGTTTGCTGCTCTAAAAATCACAAGTTTTAAAATCTCATCAGAGCCATTTGTAATTTGTTTAGAACTGTGAGTAACAAAAATGCTAACTTTTATCCATTAAAAGAAGTACTCAAATGTTTAAAAATGTAATGGTATTTCTTAGAATCCTGAGATGCAATATATATGTTTAGGCCAAATTTCCACATTCCATTTGTGCTGTACTTGTAACTCTGGTGGCTGCTCAAGTGTGACGTATAGGTAGTGTTTTACTTGTGAGTTACACTGCTGTAACATTCCTCTGAGAAGTGATGCTTCTTGGCAAGGACATCTTTGACAGTCCATCCTGTTAGAGTGTCTAAAGCTATACCAGGAGCAAAATGTTGTCCTCAGAGCACCAAGCTCAGAGATTAATTCAAACTTTATTGAACTTTGGCTCCAAGCCTGGTCCTGAGTTAAGGTCATATGCATGAATGAACTGGATATTGCATTCTTATTCAAGCACATCTCTCATTTACTATACACATTTTAGCATTTTTCATAACTGCATTTTTCCTCCAATTCTCTCTACCAAGGTAAGTATTAGATGGCTTTTGCCAAATGCTCTTCTGGAGCCAACATGAGTATGAACAACATGAAGAGGTGCCACCTGTACCAGTGTCATGCCAGGCCAGCCAGTGTGCTTCCCACCTAATCAGGGACAGAATCTATGTGAGTCAGAGCAGGGAAAGGAAAATAAATGTCAGACCTCCGGACTGGAGGCTCAGCTTGCCAGGCATGAGGGCTGTTGGAGCTAGTGAGCTCTCCATTGCCTTATTCAATGGCTTGTAGATCTGTGATTTCTGTCCCCGTGGCATCCATCCACCCCATAGAAACAAAATTCTGCATCTGGTTAGTGCTGGTTTGGTGATCGCAACTGGGCCAACCACTCTGGGGGATGGTGTTGCTACTATAGCTAGTAAACAAGTCAACCCAAAACACGGAAGATTGTGCGTGTCTCTGAGAGTGTGCGTGCACAAACTTTAAACTGACTCCTTTCATGCCATATTGATGAGCAACATGTTCTGGCCATTCCTTTCCCATGCAGGCTTAGCCTGGCTGATTTGTGTACTCAGCACTGAAACCTACACTTTTCCCAGGACCCATCAGGTCAGACTGCCCTCAACCTATTGCTCCTTTGATGACTCTCATCCTGCTTTCAATTGACGTGGCAGTGCGTGAATACATATGACCGAAAGCTTGATATAAAATTCATTTGTCTAAACACCAGCTATTTATGTTTGATGGCCTGAACAAGTATTAATCCTGATTGGAAATATAAGTCATTGTGTCTACAGTGGCCTGTCACAGCATCGCTGTTAGCTCCCCTGAGGCCAAATTCTCTGACAATGCACACAGTGTCCAGTTCTTTCTGCACACAGCACCATGCCCTAGCTGAAATCCCAGGCAGGAAACCTTCTATATGCTCACCAGTGTGGATGATCCCCAGGAATTTCCCTGGTCTGCCACTGTATAACCCATAACATAAGAGACTGCACCACTTTGCCTGATAATTTCCATGCTCTCACATACAAAATGCCATGGCACATGCAACCTCATTGGCACAACACGCATTGTTCCTGCCAGGACAGGAGCTCCCACACCAGCCCTGTGCCTCGGAGAGTTCTGAAGAAACTGGAGCCTCCCTTAACTCACAGTGAGAGTGGAAAGCTGCAGCAGGCCTGTTCTTTGCCGTTAAGAAAAAAAAAAAAATAATATATATATACATATATATATATATATCTTTGCTTCCCTGAAATCTTACTCTAAAGGACTCTGCCCCAACCTGCCAATGGAATACTGAGTTCAAGGTTGCCAGATGAGTTTCCTCTGCTGAGCAAAGAGTCACATAAAAAACCCAGTCCAGTGGGAGCCTACCACCCAACATCTTGTTGGCCTGCACCTAGCACGACCGTGCAGCCAGTGCTACTTTGTCAGTGGTTATTCCACACGGCCACCCTCGCTGCCTGCCCACAGAATACAGAGGCTGGCCTGGGCAACGGTACCCATTACTTCACCTCACATCATCTTTTATTTTTCTGGTTCTTACATGAAATGTGTCTGTTCTTGGCTTGTTGCTGAGTAAATGAGAGGGGGAAAGAGGGAACAGAGACCACAGAGAAATATAGAGTAGATATTGCCCAAAGGCACACCAAGCAGAACGCAGCACAGACACCCCTGGAAAACTGCAGAGATGATTTATCAGTCTGCAGAGTAGATTAAAATGTAGTGTATCTTTGCTCCTTATTGCCTTTACTGAGATAATTATTAGGAGCAATCTACCAGGGTACTGCAGTAATGAGTAACAAAATCAAAATATCGATTTTGAGTGTTCAGTCTTGTAGAAGAATCTTCAGCTTAAGTAACTTCATTTTGACTTTGGATGTTCCATTTCCCATCAGATGACAACATTACCCTACACACAAAAATATCGAGGCTGTTTTTTTTTCTTTAACGCTGAATGAGTTGGAAATGCACTGTAAGATTATAAATAATGTTCTAGTGCTGGCAGCTAAAATTCCTAGATGTTAATCCAAGAGGGACTATAATAACCATTTAGCTAGACCTCCTGCCTGAAAATGGGCACAGACAGCCTGAATGAAAGAGCATTCTACCTCTGAGTAAATCTTCATATATTGCCTTTTTCAGTGACATGGAGTTGAGAACCAGACAGTTTAGTTACCATTTATCCAAATGTACTCTCAGTTGATTCTCTTGCATTTACTACATAATATGCTGCAATGCCACTTTTCCTTTCTGACAGTGAATCTACAGAAGGGTATAACCTGCTATAAAGAACACTCTTATGGGGAATCCAGACAGTCCCTTATTCAAAGAGTAAGTTAAATTTTGTGAAAGTCTGGATGAAAACGCATATACACTCCCCCCCCCACCCCATGTATATGTATCTCACCCACATGTATATGTATTTGCTGATTTACTTTTACTTATATTTTCTCCAAGGAAAATACAAATCATGAAGTAAATTCCTAAAAGTTATTACTGAACCAATTAGAAACACTAGAAATATTTTTTTGGTTTCTTCCAGTTATTTTTTCAGATGAATGTGAAAAAGTGGTAAAATAAAATACCTGTAAGCCAATACATGTAACTGATCATTTTTAGGTAAAATCTGTACATTCAACAAAATCAGATGATTTAAAGCTGAGCTTATAAGTGAGGTAGAAGGTTGGTGGGGCTATTTTTCTTTGTTTTGTGGTTTGGAATTTTGTTTTTATTGTTTTTGGTGGCTTTTCTGTTTTTTGTTTGTTTGATTATTTTTTTTTTAATTTTCATTTTAGAAATGGAATATTCTGCTTGGTGAACTGACTCCAGCATGGAATTGCTCCTGAAAGTCAAAGTTATTTGTCAGTGAAAGGAGTAATGAGAACATAATAGCTAATCCCTCAAAAGTTCATCTGGATTAAAAGCAATTTGAATTCTTTTTTGGAACCAAAAAAACAAAACAAAACAAAACAAAAAGCTATTGGCAGATGGTCTTCATTAGAAAAACTGGTGGCAAGAATTATTTCGCAGCTCTAACAATGTGTCTAGCCAATATCCCCTAGGCCTTAATGTCTCCAGTATCACAGATGAACATTCTCTCTGTAGTCCTATATATGTATGCATTTTTCACACTTTTTATACACACTTTTTTTTTAAATGTAAACAGATAACTGTGTATATAAAGAGATTTCAGATATTTTTTTCAGATTTTTATTTTACAAGAAAAAGAGATATGCTTGATGCTGAGAAAAATAGTGGTCCAAAGTATTTTTGTCTTTCTTTTTTTTTTTTGGAAGCTGCACTTCAGAAAGATAACAGTTTTTGTTTGTTTGTTTGTTTGTTTGTTTTTCCTATACTGATAATGTAGATTATACATTACTATTGCAAAATTATTTTCCTGCTATGGATGTACCTTGGAGAACATATCTGCCTCCATGTCACCCCAATGCCTTCAGTTAGCTATGGTACCACACACAGGCAGGTAGTTAGGTATATAGTTATCCAGCCTGCATATATTATCTGATTGGCATGTTCACTTGCTCCTTTACTGCCATAAATGAGTAGCTGTGCAGGTGCCATTAGCACATGCATCTTTTTCTGAATGCGCCATTGTAGGAGTAGCTGAAAAGCTGTTTGTACTACACAGTCAGAAAGTTGGCAGCAGTGCTGGGTGAAAAATGGCAAGTATGTTTCAAGAAAAATTCAAAAACTTCATGTTTACTCTACATTTTTTGACATCTCAATGAGAAATTGCAAAAAAATAAAGGTATTGAAACCACATATTTTTCAGGCTTTGGTTTAACAATTATTGCATTTTACCTTTCTTGCCTTTCTACTCCCATTTTTGTTTGCTATTTTCATTTCTTCTTTGTTTTGGATGATTGAGTTGAAGAGATTGAAGAAAAAGGAACAGAGGGAATGAGAGGGAGGAGGAAACAATGCCTGGGAATCTGTAACATTTTTAGCAGGCTAGTTTAATAGAGAGGCCTTTGTCTGTCTGTACTAAGGTAATAAATAATGTACCAGTAGGTGGAGCACAATGATACACAGGATAGCTTACATCTTTCCAATTTGATAGAATACTATTTGGCTTGCTCAAGAAAAGTCTGTTCAGATTTCTGTAGATCTTGCCCCCATCCTTTTGTTCTCTTAAAGAGATGCTTTGTAAGGTGACACTTTAAAAAGTTAGTGGCCTTTTGCTTCATGGCTTGGGATGGTGACAATTTATGAACTGAATTGGTATATGTATATGTTTTATGTAAAGGTGCAACTTTTGAAAAGTTGGAAAGATACATCTTTTAGTTAGCAAGGAAAAGAAACAAAAATATAATGGTTACATATTTTGAGCTTAAGCTATTCCTCCATTTCAAGCTTCATTTGTTTGCTTTCCACTTCAGCAGCTGCCAGGGGCACCCTTCAGTAGGAGCCAAATATATCCATACCACCTGTCCCACTCTGAACTGGGGGCCAAACCATTAACTATCCCAACACTGAAGAACTGAAAGAGCATCTCAGCCGCAATTCCCATGCTATAAAAAAAAATAGAAATGGAATAATAACAGCTTTGTTAAGCATTTTGCAAGCATGTGACTTACAATTACAGTAAAATCATCATTCAAAAAAAAAAAAAAAATAGCTTGCAATCTGGAGTGCACTGTCTTCCCCTCCAAATTTGGTAAATGCCAATATGTTTTGGCTGGAATTTAATGCTGTCATATATCTATTTTATTACAGGTTAAATTTCAAGGTCTCTTGATATTTAGCCTCTCCCTTTGATGTGTCTCATGCCATAGCAGCTGTGAGGAAACATATGGATTTGTGGGTATAGAGACAGTTATCTGAGATTCTCCAATACCATGTTTATCCCTATAGACTGAAAAGTTATTCTGCTCTAAACTTTGCATGTCTCCCACCCAAAGTTCATAAATAAAAGCACATTTTGAACCCCTGCCTTTAGTCTGAAATCCCAAGGTAAGGATTGACTGGAATATATTGGAACAGATCTTTAGGTTTGGACTAAACACTAGTCTTAGGTCATCGCCATGCCTTTCAAGCACTCAAAAAACTACTGTAAATGTTATTTTGATTCAGGGCCAAGCAAATCTTGCCCAAATTCTGAGTTCATGAGCTGTCAGCAAAGAGCTGTATAGTTGTAAGCAGGAGGCAGTTCAATTCGAGTGAAACTTGTTCCCAGTTTCAACATGGCAAAATTCTCTCCAAATCAGCTGATTAGAAAAAATGTCTTATTATGCCAAAATAAAAGCAGATAAGCCAGACCACTCATTTGCTTTTTTTCCAGGAAGAGTTTAATGCAGTTTATTAAATGGAGAATCCAGAACAGTAATCAACGCATTCATTGGGATGTGAGTGCAGATATGGTAAAGCGGTGAATGACAGCCAAGGGACAGAGTATACTTCTTACTCATTCTCTCCATCCATGAAATCAGTAACTCAGATCATTTGTCTAAGTCATCTACTATTACTTTGGAGTGATTCAGTGGAAGGAGGTTTAAAGACATCCCAAGAAGCTTTGTTCATCTAATTGGAAAAAAACAAAACAAAAATAACAACTGTTATTATTTGAAAGCTGGGGCCAAGGGATAGTTGGCTTAGCTAAAGCAAGTTTTGACTCCAGTTCGTGTTGTGCAGGAGTTCAGCCAGAAGTTATCATATGATTGGGTTTGGGGGATTCTTTTTTTTTTTTTTTTTTTTTTTTTTTTTGTAATGATGTAGTAGTGTTTGCAGTCTAATCAGTTGAAATTCCAATCCATACATGCCTCTGTTCTTTGTAGAACTCCACAATTTGCACCTTTGTTAAGAGTCTCAGAATAGGCCAGATCTAGAACCTGTGGTCTGCTCTGAGAACACTGCTGAGCATGAGGAGAACTTGTTGGTGCAGAACCGACTACACCAGGTACTTCATACTTTTGTCCTTTTTTCTTAATTTTAGATGAGAGTGGGTTTTCAGCAAACACCTCATGGCATTGTCATTGAACCTTGTCAGGCTGGAGCTACACAACCAAACTGAGACTATTTGCTTTGATTTTTTTTTTAGAGCCATTTGAAGAGCTTTTGCTCCAAAGTTTGTTCAAAGTTAACTTTTCAGTCATTTGTTTTCTGTGAAGTGTAAAATAAATTATAAACTAATACAGAAATTAAGTAGAAATTAGCATTTTTAGGAATTTTTGAAAATTCTTCATATAACCTACATTTAACTAAAACCAATGAAACATATTTAGTGTGTCTTTAAAGTAAATATCTATGGAATAGTGCAAGTTCAAAGTACAGGAAAAGCTTTCACTAATCTCTCGCCCTGGGATTTGTGTAAAACCTTGAGCTACATCATTTGCCCACTCTTTGTAGAGTTTTTTAAGACTTCTCAGAGCACTGTAATTAAGAATGACATTGTCTCAGTCCTAGTCCAGCTGGCCTCATCAACAAATAAACTATATTCCTAAGCACATATCAGGACAATTCACTGTCTAAGCACACTTGTGAACCGAACTCCAGTGGGCTAGAGAGTAATGCAAAATACATGAAATCATTGGATGTCTTCTTTGCCAAACCCAGACATAACTTACCAATAACAATTCTCTTCCATTTCCATCTGTTTGCTGAGTTATTTCATCTCTCTTCCTCCACCTCCTCCCATACCTCCAAGTGAAGTTGTGGTTTTAAAAATTATTCTTGCCACTCAGGATTTCAGCTGAAAATGAAATTTCAAATTGCAGAATATGTCCTTAATTTCAGATAAATGGAGAAAATACCATTAAAACAGATTTTGAAATAAACATTAAAATTCTATATTTATACAGTTATATATGACAAAGCTTTGGCATAGTAGAAAATGTCTACTCTACTGAATGAACTTAACCAAATCACACACAAACAGGTATTAAAAAGAAAAATAACCTAATGCTATTTCTTCTGTATGGTTTTATTTTACTCTTTCTCTTCCATGTGCCATACTGAAAACAACAGAAGTTGGGGGAACAAACGAAACCAAGGTTTTAATCTTATTTCATGTGTGTTCAATTGAAATAGGTTGTGGTCTTCTGCAGACCTACTTCTGATTCACGTCAATTAAGCATGAACAGAATCAGGCCCATGTAATGATGCAAGGATTAGAAAGATAAATGGTTCCCATGACACTAATCACAACTGCTGGAAAATGGCTCCCCTCAGAGGTAGTATTGGAAGCATGCACCAGTCCAGGTTGTCTCCTTGCTGCAAAATGTCAGGATGAAAGAAATTGTGCTCTTTCTCATATCTGAAAATGCATTGCACACTCCATCCTACAATGCATAAAAGGTTGCTAGTTTAGTCCATTTCCTTTATGGAAAATGATTGTAGCTAATGAATACAATCTGTTGTAATCATGGGAAAAAAAAAAAAAAAAAAAAAAAAAAGTAGGAATTTAAAACTGAAAATTATCAAGGATTATGCTTCATTTTAAAAAATATAACGTTTTGAGGTTGCACTAAAAGCATGCAGAAAAGTTTGCCTGCCTGCAGTCTAATGTTTTGGCTTTAAAAAATGAAACAAAACAAAACAAAACAAAACAAAAACTAGAATTAAGGCAAAATAATTAATAAAATATTTCTATTGATTTAAAACTCAAATACCTGCAAGCTAGAAATTTTACCATCAGTCCAACCAAATGTTTAGAGAGACTCTGTGCCAGGCCCAGCTATGTTTTGAAGGATTCTCTCTCTCAGTAGCATCCCATTCAACCCTTTAAAGATTATGGACACATCTTGCCTCAGAGCTGTTAATTCAGGATAAAACATTGGCATATACTCTATCCTATACCTGTCTGAAGGATTCTACTAAAGAGAATAGAGGTGACTTCCTTCCAATATTATCTCCTGCCACTTTTATGAGATTCACAAAAATGTTATTTAAATTGTTTTAAAAATATATACTTTTTGGATTTTTTAAAATACTAAAAGATTTCTAAAAATTACTCACAATTTGACCATAAGTTCATTTTGGAATATATTAGTTTGACTTCTTTCTGAAGCAATGAAGTAGGAAAAAAATAAAATAAAATAAAATAAAATAAAATAAAATAAAATAAAATAAAATAAAATAAAATAAAA
>NC_048897.1:16430024-16515569 GCF_011077185.1 Oxyura jamaicensis | reverse complement strand
AATAAAATAAAATAAAATAAAATAAAATAAAATAAAATAAAATAAAAGGGTCATTTAATAAATGGAACATATTTTTCAATGTCTACTGTTTCATTGGATTTCTCCAGTGCAAGAAGATAATAGAAGACATCAGAAGAAAATAGCAGGTGGCAGATTCAAAATAGCCGAAAGTAAGTGGTTATTCAAAAATGAAGGGGAAAAAAATATATACAATGAGTGTCTCTAGGAAGACCACTACCACCCTAGAAAAGTTCAGAAAGTGAGAAAACTAAGAAAAAGTCAGCTTACTGCTCAGTAGTAGTTGAAGAAGCAAATAAAATTCTAGGAATTATTAGGCAGGGAATAGAGATTAACCAAAGCACAGAATTTTGCCATAGCATAAATCCATGCTGCATCCTGAACCCAATGTGCAACTGAGTCCTCAGACTCAAGAACAACTTCAGTGGCGTCAGAAGAGGTACAGACGGGGTGGCAGCTACAGTAGCGAATGTGTGGAACACTTCACATTACTTAGATCATATTTGTCTGAAGTGATAATATCATACCGATAGTCTGCTGCAGGCTGAAAAGTAGCTTATGCCTCAGGTGCCATTTTATGCCTTTGCTTTTTTTACTACATCCTTGTAAGTGTTCAAAGGGGGAATGAAATTATCCTATGCAGAAGAAACACCATTCAGAAGCAACTTCAGTTGTTAGGGCCTGAATTCTCGCTGAAATCAAAGGCGGGTAAAGAATCATAGAATAGCCTGAGTTGGAATGGTCCCGTGAGGATCATCGAGTCCAACTCCTGGCACCACACAGGTCTCCCCAAAAATTCACACCATGTGACTAAGTGCACAGTCCAAACACTTCTTAAACTCTGACAGGCTTGGTGCAGTGACTGCTTCCCTGGGGAGCCTGTTCCAGCCTGCGACCACCCTCTCAGTGAAGAACCTCTTCCTGATGTCTAGCCTAAACCTCCCCTGCCTCAGCTTGACACCATTCCCGCAGATCCTGTCGCTGGTGACTAAAGAGAATAGATGGGCACCTGCCCTTCCACTCCCCCTCATGAGGAAGCTGTAGACCACGATGAGGTCTCTGCTCAGCGTCCTCTTTTCCAGGCTTTTTCAGTCCTTGACATGAATAGTGGGTGAGGATCCAGATCCTGGCATTTATACGTGGTAGTTTATACACAGCCAAAGTAAATGGGGTAGTCAGAGGTCAAGGGGCTAGATTTTGAAAAGTCCTATGTAAAGAAGAGATCTCAGAAAAGCAAATTTAAATAACAATCATGTCAAGAAAAGTAATTCTGATCGCTATATTCTTTATTGCTGTGACTAGGCAGATGAAAGTCTATGATAGCAATTTTGCCTTTAAGGTCTTTTTCTTTTTTATTTTACTCATTTATTTATTTAACAGGCTCTGTACTAATTTTCCTCACAGAATGACTAATAGAAATATGACCCTTGTGCACCTTTTGTGGTTAATTCATTAGGTCAACTCTAACCACTAAGCCCTTTGTCAGGTTATTTCTATTAGTGATAAGGGGCAATTGACCTTAAAAGACTGAAGCCAGGTAGAGGAGCCCATTCCACAAGATCTCTTGGCTCCACCCTTGTTAAGTGAAATCTGTCAGGTGTGGATCATTTGACCTTTGCTATATAGGAAGCCTGAGGAGTGGTGGGGAATGGCCTTCCCAGGGGAGTCTGAGGCTCAGGTTATCTGGGGGTGCTTTTCTACTGTGGTGAAATGGACTCAGTGTTTCCCCAGTGGGCTGCTTTTTCTTCGTGTTTTCTACTGTCTCTGTGAAATAGCTTCAGTGACTCTATGAGCTAGCTATGTTGGTGGTGCCTTCTTGGTCCAGTAAAACCCTGGTGGTACAACTTTGCTGTGAAGTAGTTTGGAAGTGACTCAAGCTCAGAGTCTGGCAGGTAAGGGTTCCTGGATCCTACAGTTGTTTAATGTTGAGGATTTGGAGTACTTCCTTCACCTTGTCTGTTTTCAGTGAAATTACTTAAAGGGCTTCTAAGCTCCATTTCCAGCCCTTCAAAATAAAATAATAAATAATAATAAAAACAAAAACTCAGAAGCTCAAGAGCTTACAGGTAAGCCTGACTTGGAAGAATGTTCTTAAGTATTTGTTAAGGTTGAACAACAGAAGGGGAGAAAAAGATGCCTTAATGGGAACTCAGATTATGTCTGGAGGCAATTGGCAGCAGGTTTCCAGAGATCCTGGTGGCATTATTGGTCTTTCCACAAAGTGAAAATGGTGAGAATGTGCTGTCCATAGAAGAAATTCTGTTTTCCTCTGCAGCATTTTGTTCAGCGGAAATTTCCGACCGGGGCCCCCCAGGCGAGAAGAGTGCTGCTAACATGCTGATGTTTTAATTGTTGCAGAGCAGTGCTTACACTAAGGCAAGGACTTCTCAGCTTCTCGCTCGGTCCTGCCAGCGGGCAGGCTGGGGGTGCAGCAAGAGCTGGGAGGGGACAGACCCAGGACAGCTGACCCAAACTGGCCAAAGGGGTATTCCATACCATCTGACGGCATGCTGAGCAATATATAGGGGTGGCTATCTGGGGTGTGGGGCAGGCTGTTTGGGGTTGGGCTGGGCATCAGTCAGTGGGTGGTGAGCAATTGCATTGTGCATCACTTGTTTTGTACACATTATTATTATTTCCTATCTTAATAAGCTGTCTTTATGTCAACTCACAGGCTTCACTTTCCTGTTTCTCTCCCCCATCCCGGAGGGGGAGCGAACGGCTGTGTGGTGTTTAGCTGCCAGCCAGGTTAAACCACAACGCCTAGATTTCAGTGTTTTGAGCCATCCCCATCTTTCCCTGAAAAGGAAAGCTGCTACTATAGTTCCCAGGCTGTGATGGATGATGAGGGGACAATCTTACTCAGCACATATGAAAAAAAAATAAATGCACAGTTTCGGAAAAACAAACAAACCAAAAATCCATTTACACCCAACCCCCCACGAAAGCAATACTTTTTTTTTTTTTTTTAAAGCAAACAAATTGAAAACATAAATTGCTTTGTTTTGTGCATTTTTCTTCCTTCAAAAAATAATAATAATTTAGAGGCCATAGAATCCGGAATAAACCGGCATTAATTAGTGCATGACAAATGATAAGAGTCTAACATACTGCAATGTGACAACATAACACAGTTATTGGTTTATTCCTGTCCCCTTGCCGAATGGAACTTGGAATAGAAAGATGGAACAAGACCAGAGGTGGTTCTCTTTCATAACAGGTAATGAAAATTAACACTAAATGTTAGGTATGAGATACCGAGTGCAGCAAATGAAGCATTTTCCATAAAGCAAACAGAACTGCTGTTTTCATAACCCAGTGAACTTCTTTCATAGAAAAAGCAAACACCCAAATCTCAGGATAATCTTTGGATCACCTTTTAACTAAGAACATTAAGGCTACAATGTGTGTAACAGAATTGATAAGTTGTTTGGATGCTCTGAATGTCACTATATTGACAATGGGATTATCTGTGACAGCCAAGATGCCTTCATGGGGTCTGAGTTTGAGAAGGATCCTTTCCTATACTTTAAAAACTGGGTTACTAGCCCACAGCTCTGAATATCACCAGCCTTAATCTATGTTTTCACTAAGTTAAAATTTCTCAGAAATTGCCAATACGATCCAGACAATGCACCTCAATGACGGAGTGATAGAATGTCACTCTCCTGGAGAAAATGATATGAGTGCATGAATTAGTGCCAAATGGTCTTCTGTCATTTAGAAATCTATCCCGTATAAACAGAACCAAGACCATTATCCAGTGAGCACTCATGCGGCATCATCTGTTCATAACTTTTAGTCATCTTTCAGCTCATACACTATTTTTATGTAAACCAGAATGTAGAACATTTAGTAGAAAAGGCTATAGCTGAGCAATTTTGCTTTACAGCTTAACTGTAAAAAATTGTGTTTATATTTGATGTTATGTCTCCATGTCCTGCAGCAAGAAAAACAGCATATGTCAAGGAGCAAGGGGAGAACCCAGAGTGCAGCTGAAGGTCATGGTATTCCAAAAGCATGGCCATGGTAGGAACTGCTCCAAAGACATCTCACTTGCTGCAAAAGTGGTAGTGCCAGGCAAAGCTTGACTATGCGATGTATGTGCCTTGTGCAAGCAGTAATGAAGCAAGCCTCAAATATTCTGCCTCAGTGAGGAAGAATATCTCTTGCTGCTACTACTGTTACAGCTACCACTGTTCTTTCAAGTAATGTATGGAAGCAGTACAGGGCTGTCTTTGGCCAGATTTTTCCTGCCTGCTCTGGTTATGCTGTGAGGTGCCCTCTCTTTCCAGAAGACTGGGGATGGAGCAGTCCAGTAGAGCTTCTTCTCTCATCACTAAATGTTCTCACATGGCTGTTGCTGAATATGACTGTTACTGGCTCCAGAAGTAATGGCTTCATGTACCACATTATAAAAATAGAAATTAGTCAGTTTTCCAATTCAGCTGGCAGTTTTTGTTTTTAATATTTTTTATTACTGCAGACATCATTGTCCAGCCATCTGCTAAAGATGAGACAGACAATAACCGAGCAGAACTGGAATGGATTTTGCTGCATCTGCAGCTGGACATTTCATTACTGTACTCTGATGGGGAATTGATGGGGGAGGTATTTTGTTCTTTTTATAGAGACAACGAAAATGTGATGCACTTCACTGTGAAAAAGGTTGCTGTTGTTTACAGGAAGACCGAATGACCCATACTGACCCTTGCTCACTGCTGTCCTATCACCGTTACGTGAGGAGAAGCAGCAAGTCTCTCTCAGTACCTCCCTCTGTCACTCCTGGTGCTCTTTTTTTCTGATGGCTGAATTACTGAGGTGTTGGCAGGTTTAAGAGAGGAGGCTGACCCACTCCAGATGCCAGTCTAATGACCCTATGCAAAGAACTGTCCTGTACCTTGCTCCCCATGCTTCTTTCTTTGCCCCACCACCTCTCTCATAGTTCTGTAAATGACTTGGCTTCCAGAGGAACACCACCAACAACCTCCCCTTCAAGTAACTGTTAGTCACTGTTCTCTTCCAAACTTAAATCCAGAATTACTCCAGGACAGACAATTAGGATGAGTAGCTTTGGCCAGCTGCAGGCCAATGTGATTCTACAAAGACATATAGACTTTGTACAAAGACATATGGACTCACACTAAGATAACACAGATTTAATTATTTATTATGAACTAAAAATCTATAAGAAAAACACTTTTTCAGTCCTTTTTTTTTTTGGGGGGGGGGGGGGGGTTTGTTTCAGGGGACCAAATTGACAAAAATAAATTGACCAAATCAAACAGTACGTGTTAGTGTTGCTGTTAAGTCCAAGGTAGTGGGGTGGTAGGCGCCCTGAGGATGTGTAAGGGCACACAGCAGTCTTCTGCACACAGGAGTTGAAACTGGAGCTTTGAAGTCACGGGGTAGCTTTTACATTAAAAGTCTCTGAGCTTTGGTGGTCTTTGCCCGAAACTGCTCCAGCACAGCTGCTCCATACATCTGTGTCCTCTCAGCACAAATACAGTTTCTTCTACTGGGTTGTTAAACAGCTGGTAAAACTTGCTGGTCTAGAAGATGCTTTATAAACAAAAGATTTACCACCTGTGTAGAATTTAAAAAAAAAAAAAAAGAAAAAGAAAAAAAAAAAAGAAAAAAAAAAAAGAATTATCTCTATCAGGTTCAATAAATCTCAGCAGGAAAGCAGAGCAGAATTAAAGAATGGGGAAAGTACAGCTAGAAGCAGCACATAAATGAGTCCTGATCCACTGCCCATTGATGTCAGTGGAAAGACTTGCACTGACTTCACCAGATCAGGCCTGTTGTAAAGGTCTGCAAAATGATACCAGTATATTTGAGGGGTATTTTCAAAAGTAAATGGGATGCTTTTTTTTTAATCAATTGCTTATATAGTATGGCAGTGCTTCCCAGCATGCCTTTGTCCATAAGTAACTGACAGAAAACATGATTGTATAAGAACTGTAGCAAGGAAAAGCCAAAGATGGAAAATCTCTTTAATTAGCTGGGCGGAAAATTATCTATGCCAAGAAGAAATATAGTTGAGGACAATAAGCAGTAATATATTACAGCTGTTCTTTTTAGAAGACACAAAGAAAATTATTTCACTGTTTTCTTTTTAGATTTCTACTTTGTTTTTCCCCCCATACCACATTTCTTTTTAAGAAATCCCTTAGCACAGTTAAATTGGAAGGTTATATAGGAATTCTTAAGCCTCTTTATTATTTTACCAGATGAGGGTTCAGGCATGTTGTCAGGTCATTTGACCTCCTTAAATACATTGGCAGAGCTCTAATATTTATGGCCAAGAAGCTGTCTTTGCTTCCTTTTCTCAGAGTTGTTTAAGTAATAATTTCTATTAATTACAGAAAGTACATCTGTAATTAACTGAAGAAATACTTTACTTTTTGCCCAGATCTTCCTCATATTTTAACTGATGAGTCCAGTGATTAAAGAGATAGAAGCTGACTTATAAGCCTGATATTTTTACTCATTTAGACTTAGTAAGAAGAAATGGAGTAATGAAGGAAAAGGTGATCAATACAAAGTGAAAAGATCACATACCTGTTTGCAATTTGAGTCCAAAAATACCCATGTTAGTAGAAGAAGCTGGAAGTACATGCTTCAAAAGAAAGCCCAGATTTTATGGTGTGGTCATATACAAGACCTAGATTTAGAAAGGATTATGCATAATGTAGTGAATACAAAAAAAAAAAAAAAGGATCATCATTTCAAACTGAAGAGCATACAGACTTCTAAGTACTTTGCCTATAATATCTATTCACCCCAAAGGAACGTTGTACCAAATTGGTGCATCTAAACCCAAGTAGAGATGCCCTATGTTTATGCTTACTGGAAGAAAGGGATGGTATTAAATACAGATGAATTTCAATCAATTAAGCAAATAATCATTCAAGTAAATATGCTTTCTTCAGCAACCTATTTTTTTAGACTTTAGTGCCAGAAGTCAAGCATGAAAGATATTATTGCCAATACAAAATATAAGTGCCTGCTTTTTACAAGCACTATCAGTATCCAACATGCATCTGAAGACAGTGGTAAATAAAGCATTTACTACCACCGAAGTAGTCAGCCATTCCTCTTGGTTCTTAGCTAAAGACTGCTGAGCTTACATTTTGCTCACAGATACATTTTTGTCCTTGGAGCTTTAGTATACGTTTTCACAAGTGCTTATGCTATTTAGATTGTTTTCAGCATCTAAACCTCTGAGTTTATGGTAAAAAGCTTAAAACATTGGAAGTGGAGGAACTGTCAAGTTACACATTCAACCATTCACCATCTCCGTCAGAACAGCCTAACTCAAAAAAAGACCAGCCTGCCAAAGGACTTAAAGTATATGCTTAATTTCTGGCACTTCCATGATCTTGCAGATTTCAGCAAGGCATTCACACACTTTAAGTCAAGTATTAGTTTCAGTACTTTAGCATTCAAAGCAATTTAGATCCCCCCCCCCCCCCCCCAAGGCACTGTGCACTTTGCAGCCCTTTGTTGGCTGTTCCATCAAGAGCTGTTCTTGCCGACCACTCCAGCACCCTGTGTGTGCTGCACACAGGCTGCATGTACCAGTACTCTGCAGAGTGCCCCGACAGAGAACAGAGAACAGGAAAGCTCCAGGACTTATTAAAATCCAGAGATTATTCAGCTCAGCACAGATATTACTTAATTTTCTAATTCCATTCATAGACTGCAAGAAAAATAGTACAGGTATTAATATAAAATGCAGAAGGTCTCATTCTAACATACTCATTTAGAATAATAATGAACATACACTCATTTAGCAGTGTTCTGGATCTGTACTAGGATGCTTTTTAGAGGCCTTGGTTTTGGCTGGCTTTCTGCAAACACATCACTGGAATAATTACAGGAAGGTATGTAACTGGCTGGTTTCCTTTTGCCTTGAGAAAAATTTGCCACCACAATGAAACAAGTGTGGTGTGAATAGGAAATGTACCCTCTCTCTTTTGGTATGCAGGAATGTTTTATCAAATGATCCTCAGCAATGAAGGTGGTCAGAAGCACCTAGCTTCATGCATGGGATGAAATATGAGAGGATACTAGTGGATGAGTGACAAACTCGCACTGTTCTACTGCAAACAGATCCCTGACAATGGGAAAGGGAGCCAACTGGTAAGGGTGGGCTTCAATAACCCCTTTATTCTTTCTCCCTAATGTTTTCTTCATTCTAGATAGTAACTGAATTGCCCAAGAAAATATATTATGTATCATTTATTATTTCTTCAAACTGAATTATTCAGAAACATGCTAGAAACCTTAGATGTTATAAACTCTGTTTTGTGGGTAGTGACAATTCAGTTTCACCCAGTGAGAGTATGAGAAGCAAAGATCAATGAGAAGCCAGAGCTGGCTTAAGAACAGGTATGCAACTTCATGGATTAAATAGGTGAGGATGGGGGAAAAACTCATGAGGGAAGGAGAGCTATCTGTCCAACCCAGAGAGGAACTCTACCCTGTTCCAGGTGTGAATATGTTTCAGCACAAACTCAAAAACATCCCACTAGCTTTACAGAGACAACTTTACATTCTCATATCTAGGTCAGATCTCGTGTTTTAGAGGTTTCTCTTTTGTATCCTTCAAAATTACACTTCTTCAGTTACTAACAGTGGATTATCAAAAGCATTGTTCACTACATGCAACTATGGATCATATTTATTTAACATCAGCTTCACTGGAAGTTGAATCTAGACCACAGAAATGTTTAAAACTATTAAAAGGGAAAGTATTCACATGCATGTACCCAAGTACAGACCTTGCATGCTCAGAAACAAACAGGTCCTGAGAAACAGGCCATAACTCCTGTAAGGCTGTACATTCTGTTCTCCATAGGTCCAGCTACTATTTTTTTTTTGCTAGTGTTTTAATCCACTTCCAAGTACAGAAATTTTCCCAGCAATTTTGTAAGCCTTTAGTATAGATATGTACCCAATATATCATATGTATGGAAGACAGCAAAAATTCAGATCTGTGGAAGGTTTTTTTAGTTGAAGCATAGATGTGACAATAATCTTTTCACATGCAAGATCTCCCATTATATATTACAAACTGTGACTAAAACGCTCAATCCATGTGCTTCTAACACATTCAAATTCATGCTAGATGTTGCAAGCAACAGTTTAAATGAGGGCATGTGTCATAAGAGGGAACTAAATGCCTTCTACCTTTTCCTAAAACATTGTTTCATACTTGCAAATTTATTTACTAAATAAGTTCATGTCCTCCAAAAATAACTTTACATCCTATATAGGATTTTTACTAGATAAAACTAGTTGCATCCTATCTAGGATTTCTGTCAGATAGCTGACAATTTTCTTTCCAATTATTCAGAGAAGGCCTTGTCAAAAGTCGTGTCCAGCAAAGCAGGAATTGCACAGTGTCATTGGAAAATATGCTGAGAAATTAACACTGCTTTCTGAAATGCAATGCTAGAATTTTGATGTTTTGATTTTTATTTATTTATTTGTTTGTTTGTTTGTTTAAGATTACATGTAGCACTTGTCATGCCCTGCCAGAGCATGTACCATACTGGTCTTCTTTTGAATCTGCCCCATCCATTGCCATTTTATCCTGGAGCAAGAGTCTCAGACACTGAGGGATAAGAAGAGTTTCCATAGACCTAGCCATCTATTTCTTGGGTGAGCCAGGCACATATGAATTCACAGGGAAGTAACCCTCTGGATTTCATGAGAAAACAGAAAACAATTCTAAAAACTGACCAGGAAACCACAAGTTAAATAGGCAGATTACCTCACACAGAAGCTTGCAATATACATACCATAAGGAATGAAAAAGGAACAAACTGCTTTATTGTTCAGTGTGTTAACACACAAAAGCACAACAGGTGCTTTTTAGTCTTTTTTTTTTTTTTTTTTTTTTTTTCCTGACAGGAGGAGCAACACCAGGATGAGAGGTTTACTTTACAGGGACCCTCTCTTATCTTGACCTTACTGTAGCCCATTACTAGTAATATTTGTAAGACATATCCATATATATATATACGTATATATATACATTCAATTCTATGGTGAGTAGTACCATTTATAACAAAAGGTGTTGGTTAAACTAACAAGCATCCAGGAATATAAAGAGTGTTCATAAACACTAGCAGGGACAGGAAGGCTGGATAGCTAGAGAAAACAGGATCGCAGGATCATTACCTGTCAGAAATGATGAGGGCATATTCCACAAGGAGAAAACGGGCTGCAAGCTACTACTTGTGCCATTTGAACCACTTCATCTGGTTTATCACTGAGGTTAAGAATCACTGGGTTCCCCTGGAAAAAGCTGAGGGACCAAACCAGGCAGTGAAAGATAAAGCCAATAGGTTCACAACAATTATTCCAAAGAGAAAATGATAGGCAATGATCCCAAAGCTCTCTAGGCTGCAACCACATGCCTTGTCAAAAGAAGACAAGGCTTGGGAAAAGGAAGTGAATCAAAAATACACGCAGCCTGAAGGATTACTCCTGTAGCTCTTGTTTGGAGAGCTAACATTTCAGAGCAAACCACCATTCCTCAGTTTAGTGAAGACTAGGAAGGATCTGGAAACACTGATTGCCATGGAAATGCTGAACATAGAGAGAGAAATTGTGAAAAGTGACAGGAGAAATCAGAAGGTGCTACATCATGTAAGAGTTACAAATATTCAAGCGTCCTCCTTTTTCACTTGGAGTCTCCATGGGACAAATTGAAGACAGAGGTCCTAGCACTGATCCCAGCATAGCACATGTGCTGCCCCTGATGTGACTCAACGTGTTGGAGTATCATTTATGGAGAAGTCTTTCACTGAATCCAAATCTTATGTTATAACAAATGTGCTTTTTATAGTTGAATCTTAAAAACAAACAAACAGAAACACCTTGACCAAAGCAATTATATATAACTGCTCAGGGATATGAGCATTCAAGATGCTTTATAATAATCTGCGTTGAATTTGGTAATAAAATTCTTAGAGAGCTGCAGCAAGTGGATAGATTACAGACATAAAAACACTGAATCAAAGAAGAGGTTCTATTATCTCTTTTTATCTCATTAAAATTTATCTCTTAATAAATTAAAAGAAAAAATGAACTGATAAACCCTCTGATTCTCTATGTCAGAATTTCCTGTGTGTGTCTGAAAGTCGAAGTTTGCAAGCAGCTTTAGGTCTGAGTTTCAGAAGGAAGTTGAAATCATGGAAAATACCTAGAGGTAGAAAAGTACAATGTGTTTTATAATGGTTACAGGGAAAAAAAAAAAAAAAAAAAAAAAAAAACTGTGAACTAGGATTCCTGGGTTTGATTCCTGATTTTATCAGAGACTGGCTAAAGACACATCCAGCTTAGACGTTTCAACAGCTAAATAGCTAGATGCTTGGCCACAGCAAGATGATTCAGAGTGCCAGTTAGGAACCTGTCTGCTTTAGTCACTCAGCAAAGAGATATTTTTTGGGGATATGTGTATTGCCAGGCTCCAAAAATAGTCACTGGAGACTGATATAGGCTGCTCTTGAGGATGACTCAGAGCAAAAGCATTAGACAGTTATTCCTGTAATCACACTCTAGAGGACCCCAACTCTCATTGTCTGTTAGAGACAAAGCACATAAGAAGTGTCACTGAGTTACCTGGCCCCAGCACAGACCGAGGGGAACCAAACCCTCCCCTTCTGTGGAACTACAGCTACACCCATGCAGACCAAGCAGTGTTGGCCTGTGCTTCTCCAAGAGCTGCACCACACCAGGAGAAAGGATGAAGTTGGTGCAAGCCTCTGTGATCACACTGTATGCCTCTCTCTGCAATTGCTTGCTATGTCCAAATATGAAGAAGTATGTTTTCTGTTGCCATATTGTTCATTTTCAAAGGTTACACAGATTTGCACAGTACATATTTTCAGTGCTCTGAATGTGTTGAAGGGGCTAAATTCACATTTGTTTCTAGAATAAACTATTCACAGTCTTATGGATCTCAACATTTAAGAATCTTTTTTTTTTTTTTTTTCCATTTATGAAATCAGTAAACTTTTATTGTTTTCATCTTCTTATGCACCATAGCTTTACATATGAATTTTTGACTTATTAGCACCCTTAGCTGTTAACTCTTTAAAACTGAGTTACAGAAACAAAGTCACTGAGTAGTAAGTCCTTATAGACTATGAAAAACTGTTGATAACAGTATAGCAGTACTGATGTAAATATATACATACAGTATTTTCTCTGTGGTTAGACTACAGTCCAGAAATCTCTCGGTGTAGTCTCTTTCAAAGGTACCATTACAATGAAGAAAAATAGTTAGAATCCAATATACTGTGAATGGCTGTATTTCAATAAAATAGAAAAAGAAAAAAAAGCAGTTGAAAATAAAGAGAAATAAGTTGCTCTCAAACTGCTTGAGCTCTCAAATCTACAGCTGAATTATGGAAAATCTGATAGATAAACCTAGGTAAAATGACGTAATTTCATTTCTGCTTCTGGGGGGAGAAGAGGAAAGGGGAAAACTATTGTGGTTTTGAAATCATAACAGAATGAACTCACTCTCATTCTCTGACCTATTCGTTTCTCAATACTTATTTTTATAGCTCATGTTACAAAGTTGTGTAATGATAATTTATAGGTCAGCTCAACAGAACCAGGCAGAGAATACTTAACTGATCCTTACTGTTCTGGTTTACCAGTCCAATGGCCTGCATTGCAGCTGCTCTCCCCAAGTCTCTTTGAACTTTTCTCACTGAGAGGTGCAAGGAAAGGAAAGGCATGAACAAAAATATGGAAAAAAAAAAAAAAAAAAGGAAGGGGGGGAAGGGCACACTTTTATATAATTCATTAAGCAACACTTCTAAAAGCCCCAAGAGGTGACAGTCAGCAAGGGCGCCACATTCTAAACACAATTCAGAGAATGCCTGCAGATCTGGTGCCCATACAACGCATGGATAGATACTTATTTTCTCTGAGTTTATTTCTTAGACTGGGTTCAGCATTCCACCAGCTCATTGTTAAGCTTCCAAAGACATGCAAGTGTGGCTTGCCATGAGCACAGAACTGACAATTCATCTGTCACCAGTAGTCACATCCAAGTCCAGTGAGACACCCACACCAGAGGCAAAATGTGGTTCCTATGTATAGAAACCATATTTTTAGCAACTGAGTTACCTAAAAATAAACTCCTGCTCAAATGCAAGAGTTTCATTCAGTCCATTTTATTAGTGCTATTAAAATAAAGTCCAATTTTGATTTGCAAGAACTGCTCTAGCAGTGTCAGGTGGCTGGGTTCCAGCATCCTATGAATACACTTTACATTCTTCTGAAGAACTGGGCAGTTTCAAAAGGACAGTACTTTATATTTTGAAAAATATCCCTCAGTGGTTTTCTGCCAGCTGAAGCATCCAAAGAGTCTGCCCTCAAAAAAGATTTGGTGCTTTTGGCAGCACTTCCAAGCTGGTCTGTTTTTTCCTATCCTGAAACATTTTCTTTGCCAAACAGTCATCTGAAATAATGTTCTTACATAGAAAATACATGTTCAGTATGCCTTGCATTCGTATACTGCAAAGAAGCCAGTAGGCAAGAAGTTCTGAGGTCCTTCAGGACTGGCACTGAATTATAGCAAGAGGAGATACTTTGCTTTCAGCTTGAAAGTGAAGACAGTGGAAGATGGCAAATGTAGTAACAAAGCACTGGGATTTCTATGGCCGTATCTAAGACTCTGTCACTCCCATAATTGCAGAATAATGGGGCAGTGATTCAAAAGAGTGCTGTAACATTACCCTGTGGGGGAGCCTATGATGAAAAGTCAGCCCCACACTGTAAGGAGGGGAAGAGGCCAGCAACAGTCTCACAATATTCAGCTCTGGGTCAGCAGTATCCTGGCTATGTAATGGGCATACCTGCCCAAGGTGTTTCTAAGATAAAAATTCTGAAAGGTTGTAAACAGGACAGCAATTCCAATGTTGTAATGGAAACCTCCAAATTCTAACTTACAAGTGTTTTCCCCACTATTGTTTGGGTGTATCCACAGCGAACATTAATTAAACAAGGAGCCAGCCTTACAATTCAGATTACAGATTAAAACATTGTTCGTTTTTTGCATAAAAGTTCCCAAACAGAATAGGCTTTAGAATCCTTTGTTATTTCAGGTTTGAGGGACCTGTGTGGAAATCTCCGAAACCATAGTCTGCATTCCTTTATAAAAAAGAATGAATTCAAACTTCTGTTCAGAATTTAAGTATGTGAAAAGTACACAGCACCCTAGAGTTATGCTTAGATGTTTGGATATCAGACTGTTTCTGACAAATGTAGGTGCCCCTCCAGCTGACTGTCCTATTTTGCTAACAGAGGTTGTCATCCTGTCAGCAGAGCAGGATTAGAAAGCACTCTTTATCTACTTCTCTGTGAACTTGTGAACAACATAAGCTCTGCTTATGCTGCTCTTCTTTGCCACAGTTATCTCAGATTCTGCAGCTTGCACTGAAGTGGTTAAAGAACGCGTGTTCATTCCACACCTCCAGATACCATTTTTCTCCTGTGATCAAATCATTCCAGAGGAGGTTCAAATGCAGGTCCTAACAACTTGCAGACTGATCTGTCTACAGTCTAAAATATCATCACATTCAAATTTAATAAGAATGTTGCAGCATTATGACAACTGTAATATTCTTCAGAACTAATATCTTTTCTGAGGCAGCCTTTTAAATTTCATGATGACCTTGTTTTGCCCTCCCTCTTTTCTTTGGGTAAAAGTGCAGTTTTCTAGAGACAAATAAACAAACACTACAGAAATTAAAGACACATACTTCCCACTGATAACCTCTTTCAGCTGGACTTCTTTTGTGACCCCAGAATTCAAAGAACTCATTAATTATTGTCCAAATTCTCACAAGGAGCCTGGCTTTTTTATTTTAAAGCAGTCTATGTGTTCTCAAGGTGTAGTATAAAATGTGGCATACGCTGTCAGTGCATGCTTCGAGAAGATCAAGTAGCCACCTTCCCAGTTACCAAGCAGAGAAATATTCATTTTCTGTGTATAGTTTTATGAAGCAGTTCATATTTTTGGTTTCTTCTGTGAAAAATACCTGTGTGAAATGCTGTGGGCTATATTACATACAAGAGCAGATGAGATAATCAAGTGATCCCAATGAGCTTTAAAAAATGTGAGAGAGCAAATGAGAAGCTAGGATTTCTTTTCTATGTTAACTACAATGACTGCTCATTAATTGTTTTTCTGATGGCACATCTGAAAAATACTGCAAGTCTTTGCGCAAGCAATATTCAGATATGCGACTTTACCTTACAGTAGCTCCACTACTGTACTACACAAACAATACAGAAGATGAGCTTGAATGTAAGGCTAGAAATTTCTGCGGTGGCTCTAATGAAATTACCGTCAGATCTTTTACTTGTTACAAACATGCTTGCACAAAAGTTCCGTCCATATGACAGGTCACAGAAAGCAGATGTTTTTCACCTGTATTCACAATAAGCATTCAACATCTAAGCACTGTCAATCTACCTCTCACACAGCCATGGAGCAGACACAGCGCCTGTATGAACTGTTACAACACACAAAATCACAAACAGCAGTCTTTCAAGGGACAGCGACACATCAGCAAATGACCCCCAAAGCCATTTCAAATGTCATGCAACTCAAAATAAAAATAATAAAATCAAAAAATCAGCCTGTGCAGACATTGTTGCCAGGCCAAGGACAACAGCTGGGATGTGTTGCTGGGGCCTTCAGCTGGTGCGGCCTCCCAGGCAGCCTCCCAAGGCCTGCCTGTGCAGCAGCTGCCATCTTGGGATGGGCACACAAACCCCTGGCCCCACTGGTGGGCCTGCAGGTCAGGGTGTGCTCTGCCCTGGCTGTGGTTGTGGTCTGTGTGTGCAGGCCAGCTGTCTGGCTAGGCAGCCTGCAAACAGGGCCCTTTTCCAGCTTATCTGCTGCAAATTGAAGGAGCCTTTTGAAAGGAGGCCTGACATCAGGCACAGTTCATCTGGCAAGGCAAGAGGCGAAGGGCCTGGATGATCACAGCCCTTGCTGCACATGAACCAGGTGTAAGAGCACAAAGTCATGACAGCCTGTGGAGCCTTCACCTGGGAAGAGCTTGTTGGGTTCTTGCAGCCTTCCAGCCATTTGTACTTGTATGCCAGTTGTCCATTTTACATGTCATCCATTGAAAATTGCCTATCATCTTTTCAGTTCCTCAGATTTCACCTACTTTGCTACTCATCACACTTTTAGCAAGTTTTAGCAAGTTTTCTCCAATGCTTCATTTCTCTAACACATTTGTCTGTCTCAGATGTCCCTTGCACTGCTATTTCCATCAGGTTTTTCTTCATTTTATTTTTTTTTTCTCAATCTCAGGTTGTCCTGACTAAGCTCTAAAATAGCCCTTCTCAGCTCTTCCTCTGCTACTAATCACTAAATCTGGAAGAGTACTTCTGGGAGCTCCAGACATCACCTCCTTAGTCCTCCTTCCCTTTCTGGGATCCTGCCAAAGGCAACAGGCTAATCACTGGACTTAAAAGGGTCAGTCACACTGTACAAAGATTTTGTTAAATAAATTTTCCTTAAAAATAGCCTGTCCAGCTCTATTTGTGACGGTGGCCTGATATTTTTAGGCTCCTGATTTAATAATAAGAAAAACAAAGCCCAACTAAACTCACCATCTGATTGCTAAACCAGCAATCTGAAAGACTATTTCCTCCTCTAGCGACAGCTGAATTGAGATCTGTCTTTTCTTTAACTTATTCTTTGGCTTCAGTACTTGGATAATGTTTTGTTTGTGTTTTACAGTTTGCTTACCAGGCAGTTTCTCCAACTGCTCATTGCTATATGCGTTCTTTCAACAGTATATAGTTAAGATGTGAGATTTACTGATTAATCAGGATATATGATGGTGACAATGCAAATATCCAGTAGGTCCTTTTAATCAAATAAAGAACTTAGGTAAATAACTTGATATGATATTAGTTGCCAAGGAAGTATTGTTAAAAACGGCTTATCCATTTGACCTCCGTATATCTAGCTGTATGTTCTGCAGAGAAATCTTCCCTTTGGATTGCTTTGTAGTAAAATAATAATGATTCTTCAACATGTCACACAGATGAAAGTCTTTAAAAAAATCAAATGAAAAAAACAATTTTATCATAGAACTAACTCTTAATATTGTGGGCATTCGTTGCCTGAATCTCTAATACACATAGAAGCCTCTGTTGGTCAGATTTAATTACATTTCAGTTGTGACTAGTCCTTGGGAGACCATTGCTAAGATTTTCTTCAGTCCACGTAACCAAGTTCTGTATGACTTTATTCATAGGTGCTGTTCAAAATTAGACAATCTGTCTTTCTCCGCATGCTGGAACATTTTTGCAGTAATTCTAAACTGTCTCATATACATGTTGTAAAATGTTCTGCATCTGTGTGGTTTCTGAATTCCAAATATGCTTGTGTGTTACCATATTACAAATGTGCATGGCAGAATCTAATAAATCTAATGGTTACTGCAGTGTTGCACATTAATATTGTGATTGTAAGTCTTGGCAACAGGCAATATTTTACTAATTTTGAATGTCATGTTATATGCAACCATCATGACTGCAGAAAGAAAAGTAGTGTAGCAGACCAGTAAATTAACTTCTGGATGCTGTGGCATATGTCTATGGACAATCTAGACACGGGCCTATGGAGGCATGTGGCAAAAGGGAGACATAAAATTGGAGGAAGACTCCATGCTATTTCTTCCACCATTATCCCCGTGTTAACAGGGTACAGAATTGAAAGCAGTTATACACTGAAGTGCACTAAGACAGAAGTATGTCGTGGTACTGAAGGAACAGGATATCTTGGATGGGTTATGGCAGACAATGCCATTTTTGCAGTGGATGTTAAAACAATTCTCATGGTGTATTATTACAGAATGCCAGATTCAGTGAGCATTTTAACATCTGAAACATCTGTTGGGCAACAAAGGCAGCCAAACAGTTATATTCACCAACAGTACTTCAGTTAAAAAAAATGGGGGGGGAAGGGGGAGAGGAAGACAGGAAGGAAGAAGGCAGGCAGGAAGGAAGGAGCAAGCCCCTCTGGAAATATTTTGGAATTTACAAACAGGAAAATATTAAAAATAAAACAAAATGCAAAACCCACCAAACAAACAAGAAATGAAATAAGAAGAGAAGCTTAAAAATCTAAGACCTAATGTCCGTATATCATGACGCATTTTTTATTGAGTTCAAACTCAGATACCTAATACACACATATGAAACGTGTTTTATCAAGTCCTTGCATAATACAGTGTAACCATTTGACCGAGTGGATTAATGTATCATGGGAAGCTTCATCTAGGAAGAAAACCCATTCTCTAGAGGTAATTTGTGTACCCGGAAGATACTTTCCAATTCTAGGAAAACACAGTTTGGTGTGAAAATAAAAAGAAATTCTTCTGGTCAGTTCAACAAACCAAATCAAAACAGTTTTATTTTTAAAATTTTAAAATATTTATTTTCAGCTTAAAAAAAAAAAAAAAAAAAAAAAAAAAGAGAGAGAGCATGACAAGATGTGGTTATTTCTGCATACCAGGAAAGCTGAAAGAATGATTATGTTTCAGGTACTTAGTCAATCTGATAGGGGCTGAAATCAAGGAATGAAATGCTGGAATTTCCTACCGGGTGGTCATCTCAATGTGTATCAAGTCTAGAAAATAAATGTTTCCTTTTCAAGGAAATATCTCATTGAAGTAAGCAGGGGTTATTGAAGTTACCATCTCTGACACAGAGATAGTGGCAAGTTGGTTTGAGAAGGAAGGAAAAATTCTAAGTGAGCTTACATAAATAAATTAAGCCCAAAGCCAGAATCTTTGTTGTGCAATTATTCTTCTGCAGTGTTCAAAAATAAAAGGTTATTGGCCAGAATTTTGGAAGACTTCGTATCTCAGTGCTTTGAAACACAAATAAGATACCCCAGAGCAGATAAAACATGTTAACACTCTCCACACGAGTTCCCCATGTGACACTAAAGAATAAACATGTAGTTATTCATTTCTCTTGTCCTGATGGGTAAAGTCTTTCACATTTACTGTGGAATAAGACTGTGCAAACAAGTAGAACAGCTGACCCATGGTAATGTTTCCTAACAATAAATTTGTCACATGTCAAAACTCTCAATAAGCAATAACTATACAAATAGCATTGTTTTTTTCAGGTGCCACTATCTCAAAGATCATAGCTTTCAAAGACAGCTGACTTTTCAAGTACAGGCAGCCCTAATAAACAAGAGCATAATTTTTTTATTGTTTTGTATTGAGCAGAGCATGACTAGTGAAAATATTTGGAGGCAAGTGAGAGTGCATCAAGATAGGAAGGAGCTTCTGGGAGGTTTTATTTAACTTGTTTATTAAGACTGGAATTTAGTTCAGCACAAAACTTTCTGTGACTTGCTGGAAAAAGTTTTCAGTCAAATGCAGAACAGCTGTGCTCTCCTTGAGTTGCACTAAACAATATCTGTCACAGAGTTCTAGCGAAAAGGGTCTGCCCAGTTGACTGCAGTTTGAGGAACAGGAGGAAACTGCAGAGTGCATCTTAAAATGATGCCAGTTCAGCACGTCCTCAGCAGGTCAAGAAGCAACTTGTCTCATTCCCCCCACAGGTTAAGGTGATGCTGCCCAGCTGCAGCAACTGAGAGAGAAGCCAAGCGGAGTTTTCTTAAGCAATTAAGATGTTCTTGTGCCTGTGTGGTGCAAAGCACTGAAGAACAAACATTAGGTTAACAGAAACACTAGCAGAAAATCTGGGCTGAGTCCCAGAAACATGCAACATCAAGCTTAGGAGAATGTATCCCATGACTGTTTGAGCTATATATAATGGGGCTACCTAATATCTTCCTTCCCAGAAAATGGCAGGAGAATCTCTGTCCTTACTGGGGGATTGGCATCACTAGAATTTCACAGATCTCCCATGTTGTAAAGTGGTCACACTTGCAGGGGGCGATTTTCATTAGAGCAGCTCTAGTGAAGTTGAGCTGTGAATCAATTCAAAACTGCTTTGAAATAAACATTTTGCTTCTAGCAAGTTGTTGAAATAGGTGCTGTGATGGGCACCACTGATCCTGCTTTTCTGCCAGGTCCTGTAAGTATCCAATCAAAATAAACAACTAAAGTTTTTAGGACAATGTGCATTCCTCCTCTTGGTGATCATCAATAGGTAGTAAAGTGAAACCAGGCATAATGCCTTCTGCATTTTATTTTGTAGTCTGCATGCAAGAAATTAATTTCTCTAATGTACTTCTCTAACTACAAATGTAATTCTCTAAGTAGAATGGTTAAAAACAAATCCCAACACTAGAAACTGGAATTATTAATCTAATGGATGTCCTTAAATAGGTTTAATAATATCCCAAATTGTCTTCTGAAACATAATTAATGAATCTCATATTGTTAACCCCTTGAAAAGGCATGTACCTGATCCCAGTCTGAGAAACTGAAAACTTGCTCAGGTACTGTGCAATGTGGAGTTGCCATCACCATCATCAAATATCTCTGAGTTTAGCCTGTTCATCTAGAATGTAGAAATCCACATTTTCTTCTCTTTTACATGAACTGAGTCAGCTCCTTGAGCCTAGTTCTTGTCCCTCCATGTGATTATTTTACCCAGCTTAAGGAGACAAGCTCCCCTGTTATAGCCTTTATACTGTATTCAGAAGTTCTCTGAAGCACAGAAAGAAAAAGTAGAAAGACTCAATAGTGCCTTCCTGCCTTGCAAGTCCTGATTTTTTTCCTTAGCCCTAGTGGAATTAGGGAGGCTCTCATAATGTGGCTTGATCATAAATTCTCAAAGAATACCTCAAACAAGCCTCTCAAACAAGGCTGTATGGATTGCTGTCATATATATATATATACAAACATACATACGTACATTTATATATATGTGCATGAATCTAATAAATGGCTAACAGCCCACCCCCACCCCCCCTTCCTCTCGTTCATCAGTTAGATATACCAAGGGACTCAATACATTAAACAGCAAAACCTACATTTTTTTCTTTCTAATTCCAAGCAAAGGCTTTTTAGGGATGGCTACTTTTTTTTTTTTTTTTTTTTTTTTTTTCCAAGGTTAACCTCAGGAAACCTTTTATTGTTTGTTTGTTTGTTTTCATTTTCCTTATCTCAATTCTCCTTCCCTCCTCCTGATGTTTTCCTTACCTATTTTCTTATGTGTACAAACTACAACCATATCTTTTTTATAACATGGTCACTCTAAAAGCCCATATAACTTTTCAGTAATAAGAACACTGAAAGCAAGAAGGCAGGGGAAATAAGGACACACCATTAAAAGCATGTTTCCTATAAAGCTCTGTCTTCCCTAGCTAGGTGTGATATTGTTTATGAAGCAGCAGAAGGATACTCATTTTCTGGCTTCCAACACTCTGTCTGCTCTGGGAAATTTAATCTAACTAACAGTAGGCAAAAATATTATACTTTGACCAGACTTCACATACCGTGAAGAAGGGGTTGGGACATACCTATTTTTAACCAAAAAGTTTCTAAAATTGAACCACTTTTGTGTTCCTGTTCAGAAAAATAAAGAAAGAAAGAAAGAAAATAAATAAAATTACATTTTGTGGTGAGCCACACAAAAATAAAAACCTCTTGGACTTTTATTGGAAAGAAAAAAAAGAGCAGCAATAGTACACCCAGTAGCACATTCAAAACAAAATAAATCTTTTTTTTTTTTTTTTTTTTTCCTTTTTATTTTTGGACAACAAGGAGTGTCAAGTTCTAACCTTTTGCCTCAAAAAACCCAAAACTATTCAGAGCCTTTCTCCCAAGTATGGAGGTGCAAAGAGAAATGATTAGCTAACAGAATAAGGGCAGTCATCTTTGTATTTCCTTGACTTTTTCAGTTAACAAATGTGACAAAGATGCTGTGAGACCTGAAGATTCTGTCTCCAGTTTTTCAGCAGGTTTATATATGCAAGCAAGTCGTGCAATAGAAGATACGTGGGGCTATCTTCTGAAGGGACTTCCAGAATTGTGCTGCTGACAGGTTTAGATTTATATGAGTGGCTTTTGTTTATTTTATTAGTGTCTAATTAGGTGTTTTGATATGACAGCTATTGTGACAGCAGTTAAATACCTGTGTAGGGTGCTTACAGATAGCATTGTCTCTTGTCCCTCCTAAGAAGCAGAAAGCAAGTATCTTATTTCTGTTGTTACTTGAACGCCTTCACAATATTTTCCTTGTATGATCAATCATTTGGAGGCAGTACGGTCGAATAGACTTAACAAAGAACTAAAAAACAAGAACTCATTCTTGATTTATCACTAATGGAATACTCAGCCCTTGGCAGCACTAATAATGTTCTTTGTGAACATTTCCCAGCTGTGTCAAACAGAGCTGCATCCAACAGTATTTGTATTACGATTATTTAATAGTCCTCATTTTCTTTTGTCTCAGCTACGTGGATTATTCAGATAAGATGCAGTGTGATCTATCAGCTAATATCACCAACTTATGTTATAGATTAACACTTAATAGGTTTGCATGACTCTATGCAGATTTCAATTGCCAGCTCTACTCCAAGTTATTTTCATTGTCCTAAATGGGACTGTCTTTATCTGAAGCATGTGCAGAATTATGCATGAAGGTCAGAAACAAAACAGATAACTTGGAAGATTATTTCACCATGGATCTTCCTTGGCAGCATAGTCTATAATTGTCACATACCACAAAAAGGCCAAAGATCATGCAACTTCTGTGCTAGATCCTTGAATTTTTCTTACTGTCATCAAGGGGCTGGTTTTCAAAACTAGGTGTCATCAACACGAAAGGCATAGCATTTGTTCTTCTGATGTGGTATGTTGATTTACTTGTTCTATAAATATGTGTGTGCAAAAACAAAGCCTTAACCATAACCTTTAAGCCTTTAGTGACTTTTAAACATTCAACTGTGGAAAGCAACAAAGAAAAGCAAAGTCCTTGATAGGAAGAATTTGCAACTCTCTTTTTGTGACTGATATTTTGTAGAAAATGTGACAGAAACTTCAGATGTAACCTTCCAAAGTTTGTGCATTCCCATAAATTGCAGGTAGCAGGTGACTTTTAAGAGCCGGATGTAAGATGAAGAGTGATCTATATCTTTTACATCATGCATAAGATTTCAAATTCTGATTGTACAAGTGTTAAATTAAACAAGCAAACAAACAAACAAAGCTAAAATGAAGGAAGGCTCCTTTTGCTATGTTTTGCTTATCCTTGTGACAAAAATATCCTGTAATAATTAGATTTCAGATATATCTCAAACAGTACTAATATGGCATAGCTTTTCAGAATTGCTTCAGAAATAAAACTATTTCTGCTTAACACTAACTGGTGTACAGATCTCTCCCTAAGACAAAAGAAACACTGCCATATTATATACTCGGAAAAATATTAGTTAATCCTTCTTTATAATATTGGAGATCCAATTTAGCACATCAAACACTTGTTTCCTGGCAATACTTACAATTCTTTAGTCACTTCCAACCAAGTCTGAGGAGCACATGGGATTTCCTAATGTCTGGGAAATCAAGAGCAAGTTTTGCTTAGTTGATCCTAAAGCAGTAATCAGATATTACCAAAAGGGAAGGAGAAAAAAACACTCTACTACATCCAGTTGGGTGATAAAAATGTAGTGCAACACCTAGAAAAAAATAAAAATAAAAAGTTACTTTTTCATATATTTGAACTATCTTCTGAATGATTACAGGTAAAACAGAACAATTGAAATGCATCACATTATGAACAAGATAGGCCTTCTATTTTCATTAGAAGTTGTACTGAAATACCACTATACCACTACACTATAACCAGTGTTATTGGTACATGCTGGCTAACGTATAGACAGATACAGCTTCTGAAGAAAGAAAGAAGGGAGGGAGGAAGGGAGGAAGGGAAGGAAGAAAGAAAGAAAGAAAGAAGGAAAGAAAGGAGAGACTACTACTACATGCAACTAGAATGTTGCATGCTTTACCATTCATCATTATTTTACCAAAATCAATCCATCCACAGGGTTCCATATTTAAAATTAGATTTATTATGTACAAATAGACACTCTTGTAATGGAAAACCTCAGAAGTTCCAAAAAGTTACAGTTTTCCAGAAAAAATCCCTCTATTTTTTTCCTTCCTTCTAGTCCAAACCAGACTTTCTCCATCCTTTAATTCTGTTTCCAAGCAAGGCTCCTACTTTAGAGACATAAGCCCTAAAATGTATCTCTTGGTTATTTGTATGAGAGGGTTTCACATTCCCCTGTAGGGCCAGACAAACAGTTACAGTCAAGACCCAGCAATGAGTGGCACTGTTCCATGCCATAGAAATCCAGAGTGAGTCGAGCCAACGTGCTTTTTACATGGGTTGTGAGTCAATCTACATCAGAATAGTTGGCAAAGTTTCAGTAAGTATTGAAAAATACCATTTACTAAAATGCTACTGGAGATTGGGAGAGATGAAGTTCAGCCTGGCTGAGCTCAACAGACCAAGATGCATTACAGCTGGAGTCATATCTATAACTCCTGCCAGATCATTCACTGTATTATACAAAGCCCTCTACTGTGCCTGGCTGCATGGAAAGTGGTAATGACAGCTGGTTTTCTGCCTGACTCTGTCTGGGGACCATTTATATTTTAGTGCATTAAACAGTGGATGTAGACTTACGTATGTCAGATTTTCTCAGAGGTCTAGAGATCTGAAGCTGGCCTCCCATGCAGTGCATGCATCCCAGACACTACCTGGCTCAGCCCACTGAGTCTGACCTAGATGTGTTCACTTTCTAGAAAACCAGAAGGGATGGTATAGGCTTCTCTTGATTCATTCAAGGAGAAAAGTTGTACCTGGTTTTGTTTGGAAGAAACCTACTTTTGGGTAAGGCTACCTTTCTTTTCCATTTTGCTTCAGAATACATGTTAGTTCATGCAATGCTTTTGTTGACCATAAGCCAAATTTTCCCTTCTGTTATATTTGTGCACGCTTTGTCAGCAAGCAGCCTCAAGTCACTTTGGTTTATTGTAACTCAGCAGTGATTTTGGCCAAGTTCTTTTAATTCATTCAGGCAATTGACAATTATTTTAAACCTGACTGAGCTACTTTGTGAGTTCAGTTCAGGGATACCACAAAATATTACCTTCTAGCTGGAAGCAAATACAGCACAAGGAGTCTTGTAAGTTATTTCAATAGGCCACTCAAACTACTCTGTACAAGGAGAACAGCTGAACAAACTCAGTTCAGGAAATGGTTGGTTTTGCTTGCATTTTGGCAAAAGAGATGATACCGGCCTTATCTTGTAAATTTTGAAACTGTCTGTGTCATATCAATCCCTTTTACATTTCTGAACTGTGGAGAATGAAGATTTGCTCATACCTTCCTTATGAAAGGGAGGGAGGTCTTCCCTTCACTCCTTACTGAGTGGGGGGAAAAAGTGATGTGAATCTGTATCTGATTCTGACCTTCTTTAGTGTAAATCAGAGTGAATTCCACCAAAGATAAACAATCTTAAAACACAAGGGGATTTCAAAATCAAGGTTAATATATTAAAAAATAATAATAATAATAATAAAAATAGTCATGATGAATAACTGGTAAGTTGTTAGAAAAACTCAGTCCTAAGTTACTTTTCCAGCATTATCTTCAGAAGTTTTCATAATTGTGTTCTGGCTTTACTAGAAAGCCAGCTAGTAGGCAACCTAGAAAGAGAATAATACCCACTACACAAACTTCTACCAGTGCAACCACAAGAGCTTAATAGAAATATACAGCTTTAGGCCTTTATGACACATAGGGATGACATACTGTCCATCCCGTGGCACAATCAACACAAATCAAACACAGTTGAGATGCTGGTGACTGAATCCTGGAATAAAGCATGTAAATAAACTTTAACTTATTGAGAGAAATATTATTGTCAATATGGGACCTCACACAGTCCTTTTTTCACAAAGTTAATCGTTTTGCACTTCTGTTAAAATGGTTGTAGGTGAAAGTATGCCTAGGAAGTTTCCCATTAAAGATTTACCTAATCCAACTCAAGCTTAGACTATCCTGATTTTTCCCAACATGCGTTTTTTTAAGTAGTAACACTTTTCATTTTTCAGTGTACTCTGTTAGAGATAAACTTCTGACTGACGATACTGGAAAAGTAAGGGAGTTTCACTACTGAAAAACAAAGAAGCACACCCAGCATGATATAGTTCAAAATAAAATTAGAACATTAGTTACCTCCAGAAAAAAAAAAAAAAAAAAAAAAAAAAAAAAAAAAAAAAAAAAAAGACAACATATAAGAAAGTGGGCATCTGGCAGTATCAGTAATAAACAGCAAAGGGTGATTCCGTCCAAGTGCAAATATAAGTCACATTATAACTGGGTCAGTTACAGACTTAGATAGACATCCATGGTAGAAAGTTCAAGACAGAAGGAGACATTACTCAGCCTCCTCTGTTTGGAACCTGCTTTACTGAGTCAGAGCACTATTAAACCCTGCAGAGTTTGAACAGCATTCAGATACAGGACCCTGGAAGGGACCTCTCAATGCACACTTGGAGCACAGATCCAGTCTGCAAGCCTTTCTGAGGTTTACCAGACACATGTAGTTTCCCAGAAAAGTCTTTTAATTGTAATTATTTTTGAATGGGAAATGGCATCCATGACCTCATGTTGTCTCACAGCTCTAAAATGTCACCTATTTCTCATTCAACTACAGGACTTCTGGATAATCCTAATCTGAAACTAAAGAGATTTATTTCTGATCCCAGCATGGGTTTGTGCAGAAAAGCTGAAGAATGCTTTCTCTTAGAGACACAGCACTTCACGCTGAAATTATAACTCTTCAGGAGATGAAATGACAGACAGAAATACGCAGAGAAAGACTGCTTACATGAATCTGAAAAGAGACAGAGAGAGAAGGCAAACTCAAATAGAATAAAACATTCATGTCATTTTCTCTGCATCAGTTTCCCCACTGCTTCAGAGAAATGGTTAGGACTAAGATGTATAGGATTCTTCTCTCCATTAGATGCCCTTTTAATTATAACTCTTCCATTCTCATTTTACTTTATTTCATTTACTTTCCTTGAATCTACAGTTAAGCTAAGTGTTTTATTCCTCTTGCCATTATAATTAATCCCTTCCTGTGCTACTTTACATGCCAAGAGACCCTTATAGCCTCCTAGGGTTTTAAAGACAAGAATTAAGATGTTGCTTTTCTGCTGTTTGAGATTTTTCACCTGCAGAGAAATTATGGGTCTGTGCTTCACATCTTTAGTCATTGCATTGTCCCACTACGCTTCTCTCAAAGCAGCCATCCATTAAGATTTTACCTATGACCTTTCCCTCCATTGAGTTTGATGTGCAGCATTGATGTGCAACATTGATGTGCAGCAGCCAAAGTTACCAACTGACCAACTCCTCTTTCACTGAAGACACTAGTAGTGTAACAGTATGGTAAAACAACCATAACTTGCACTTAAATTCATAAATAGTGTTTTCCCCAAATCATCATATCCTCTAAGTAGAAAATGTTAAAAAAGTCCAATATGTAGAGCTACATATTAGCCAGCTGCTTCTTTTTGGAAGGCTTTCTGTAGGCCTAAGCGGGGAGACCACGAAAAGGATGATTTTTTGTTTTTTGTTGCTGTTGTTTGTTTGTTTGTTTGCTTGTTTTTAGGAGGAATAGGACAGATGTGTGCAATTTCTAGTGACTTTATTTTCTTTTTGTTTTACTGAGATGGATTCGGGACATAGGGTACAGATAACCTACCTTAAAACAGACAAAGATGGATTTCAGGGGGAAATTGAACATAGTGTACTTTCTGGTGTTTCTAGAAACACTCTTTGATTTAACAGCAAGCAGAGGAACTTTTTAAAAAGCAAACATATCTTTAATTAACAAATCCTTGGAGAAGAGTCTGGAAAGATTCTCAGTAATCAGTTAAAGAAATATTTTCAAAATGACGGGAATGATAATTGCAGGGCCCCCACAAAAGGACAATGGGGAGAAAGGGTAGGAATTAATTTCTCAGGAAGGGATGGAACTGTAGTTACTTCATGTGGGTTTGCCAGCCAAGAATTGAACCAAACTGGGACTTCAAAATCATACTTGAAACCACTTTAAATGATGGCAAGGAAAGGTCATACCACAGTTCAGGATGGATTATAGTTTTAAGGACAGATATAGTTTTAAAGATGGTGTATTGTGTTCAATAAAGCAGCATCCTTTCTCTGAGAATGATTTATTTGAACAAATAGAATAAAATTGTTTTCTTTGTTGGATATTGAAATTGAACAAAAGCCAGAGTCACTATAACACTGCTGGGAAGTAGTTTTCAGGTTAATTCAGCATGAAATTTACACCAGACTGCAGTACAGCCTTCTAATTTGTGCCAGTGTTGGTAGACCTGCTCCCAATAAAGTCTGAGCACTTCCTCTCTCTCTCCATTCTTACAATGGGAGAATGATACACACTTTCAGGTGAGCTCTTCTGTAAGTTAGGAGAGATGTTTCAAGAGAGGTTGACGTCATGCAAAACTCATGTATGTGAATATCTGCATGTTCTGTGTTGATGAAAACAAAGAGCAGGCTAACTTGTTTTTTATTTTATTCTTAATGAAGTCATAATGGCTAGAGATATCAGAGAAGAAATTGCAAAATTTTATTTTATTTTTTATTTGCCCAAAGAAATGTTTCAAAAACTTTGGATGAAAAAATAAATAGAAATCAGCAATGTAAAACTCAAGAATAAGATGACGACAGTAAACCAGGCTGCTTGAGCAATGCAATAGAATAAATATTTGGTTCCTGAATGTGTTTCTGTTTGAGGCATCCAGGAAGATTTTATAAAAAGCCAGGTTAAAGAGGCTGTACAAATTATTAGCATATTTTCTAAGTAGAATATGAACTGTCAAGGAATTGCTCACAATATTTCCAGTTATGCATTCCTAAGATACAAATGGAAATTCTTCTGCATATCACTCAGTTCATTCTGAATGCTTCCAGTTGAAGACAGAGTTAGCTTTGGCCTTTTATGGACAGTTGAGAGCTGCACCTGCTTTCCTTTTTTATTTAACAAAAGCACTTTTTTTTTTTTTTTTTTTTTTTTTTCCATTAATGTTTAACAGACCATCTTTAAAGGCAGTTTGAATGACAACAAAGAAGTCAAGTATGTCTTTCATTTCTGGATTTGCTTTTTTGGTATTTGTTTTGTGAAGTAGTCTACTACTGTGAAGGAACAGTAGCAAGCTTACATGTGTCAATAGAGAAAGGGAACTCATCCAAATCAGCGATTCTCAACTAAATCCCATTCAGCTGAAAATGTGCTGCTGTTTTCACCAGTCAGCATTCTCAGTTTTTTTTCTCATTTACATAAGCTATACAATTTCAATCATTTCCTGAAGATTTTTCTTGAATCTCTGGTACAGTGTTATTCTTGTTTAACATACTGCTACCAGGGGGGCCAAAATATAATTTGTCACATTTGATGAGGACAGAGAGAAGACTGAGACCACCAGTCAAGACTGTGGGGAATATTAATTTTTTTTTTTTTTTTTTTTTGTACTCAAATCACTGCAGCAAAGCAGTACACTTCTACCAGAGTGATCAACAGATTTCCTTACAAGAAAAATAAACTTCTTGGTATTTCCTAGAGGAAGGAATTTAGTTTTGGATAATATTAGCAATAATAATACATTTTAATTTGAAGTTATCCTGAGGATGGCTCTGAACACATAAGTCATCAGATTTGCTCTTCAGTCCACAAAATAGTGTGTGAGGCAGCAAAGTCTGAAGGATCCTCTCAGTAATCCAGTAAGTCCTGAATGTTGTTCTTTGTCCTCTGCTGCAGTTCAGACATCTGGCATTCCTCAGGCAAAACTGCTCTGCTGCACAAACTAATCCCTTCCATTGCCTCTTCAGTTGCTCAGTGTTTATGGAAGACCATAATGCCCTCTCACACTGCTTTCATTAGCCTTTAACTTCAGCAGTCTCTTACCTTTCTCTGTTTCACTCTTCACATTTAGGCATAATGGGCCAGATTTTGGACACTAGTAACTGAGTAAAAGTCATTTTTATGAGTGAATTTAGTCAATTGAGAAACTACAGAATTTGGGTGAATTCTGTAAAATTCTTCTGTCAAAAGAGTTTTTGCAACATAACAGCAGCCAATCTGTCCATGCATGCTTACGTTCAGCAAGCATGGGCACTATTCATTCAGGGTAATCAGCCTAAGAGCAAGAGTTATCATGCTCCAAAAAGACTCTATAGGTAAGTTCACAGGAAACATGGATGATCAGTCAACCAAAATTCACATTATAGTAGTTCTAAGAAAAGGAGCTGTAAAAGAGGCAATTCAGGGGAGAAGGGTCCAATTCAGGGGGGAAGGATCCATGAACTGGAGAAGAAAGGGAAGTATGAAAACATGCTAGGGATCAGAGAGGTGAAGGAGGCTGCGAAGCATTAATTTCCACCCTGCTGGTTCTGTGGCTGCAGCGAATCACTGGAGCATAAGTAATTCTCAGAAAATCTAAAGTGTCAGGCCTCAACACCCTGTTTGTTTTTTATTTCCAACAGAGAAAAATAAATAAATAAATAAATCTGTTTTTCTTTATTCCTGAATATCATAAGTATGCTATAAGGTTATATGAGCAAAATGTTTGACACGTCTATAAAAGGGAGTGAGGTGAGTCCAAGTATGGTCAGCCAGTGTTTATGGGGCTATATTGTTTTAAACAATTTCTGGAAAATGTGTTTTAGCCAGCATTTCAAATATGTCTCATTCTCAGTGTAAAAGAGGCTTTCCTGTGTTAATTCAAAGCACTCTGAAGCCTAGACACAACACAACACTCAGCAGCTCATAAATTTGTCAATGGATGAATTTAGCTTAAGAAAAATAAGTTGCATGAGTTATAGGTGTGGCAGGGAGCACCACCTATATTCTTAAAGTTGCTTTGACCCTTTCCGGTTGGTTGTAATTTGTTATAACTTTGCCAAATTTTAACTTTCAGTTCAGATTTTTTTCTATTTTTAGTTAAAAACCTTCCATGCAGTTATCTGCTATTTAAGCTATTTGTGGAATTTTCAGTCAAAACAGCTCAGCAACTTCTGAGGGCAAATGGGTAGGGAGGGGCAGGGAAGAAAAAGTTTTTTATATCCACTGTGATAAATTCCTTTGCTCTTTAGGATGCCGAAGTGCCCCCAAGCTTTGTTGCAGGATGTCCCTCTCCTAAATCTGTGCAAAATCTACCGTAATTTCTTCAAGTGGGAAACATCTTAGAACACACAATTTGTACATGAAAACTGTAGTAGAGATTTGCTAATTGGCAAGTATTTCCTAAAATGTCTGCCTACTCTGAACATGCAGTGGCCATGGGCTGAGCATGTTCTGCATTTTTAAAACTGGGTTCCCAACTCTTGTAGGGTGCCAGCTCTACTGTGGCAAAGTGGGGGCCATGAAATCCTCGGAGCCAGGGCGGCAGTGCCAGGGTCTCCTCATGGGGGCAGCCAGGCAGCGCCCCACAGCCAGGGCCTGTCTCAGCCAGGAGCAGGGCAGCCAGGGGCATCAGAGCACCTCTGTGGGGCCAGTGACAGGCCAAGGCCAAGCTGGGCTGTGGGCCCATGTGTGGGCCTGGCTCAGTGGGGTCCATGGCTGGGCAGCACTGTGCTATTGGGAGCTGGAGTCTGGCCCTGCTGCAGCCTCACAGGGGCAGATATAGGCATCTGGGCCACCAGCAGGGTTGGGGAGCCCCAGGAGTGGGCAAGAACAGGCAGATCCATGAGTGCTGTCAGGGCCTTGACAAACACAGTGGAAAGGAAGTAAGCCTCTTGTGCACTTGTAGGCTACTGGGGAATAGGGAAGAGATGACAGATGAGAGAAAAACTAAAATGGAAAAGACATATGGCAATGTGAAGGATGAAGTTGGGAAGGATAACTATGAGAAACAAGTGTGGAGTCAGAGTGGGAGAAATGACAATAAGCCAGAGAGAGCCAAGACCAGTCTGGGAGACAACTTGATGGGCAGGCTAGGAAGTAAGAAAGGTTTGGCTCAGCTAGTTCACATTTCTTTGCAAAACATGAAAGGGAATCCAAAGTTGTTGAACATAAATGCATTTCAGCTCTCAATAAACAGCTGTAAAATTTATGCTTGAAGTGCTATTGTATGAACATAATGATAGTCTACTTACTTTATTCGGTACTCCTTTGAGTGGTAGAGGTCTATGTAGTAAATCTGAAATCTCTATCCTGACAGTAACCAATGGAGCTCTGAATGTGATATCATATAAAAAGGTTTCTGGTTGTTTCAATGTCCACCTTCAAAAGTAAATATATATTTTTAAAATGCACTAAAATATCTTGTAAACTTTTTAACATTGTGTAAACAAGCAAGCAAACGTTATAGTTAAACTGGCACAGTGGCATGAGAATATTTTTGTTCTAATATCACTTGGGGCAAAATTGATTTGAAAATACCTGGTGTTAGTGTAAGCAGGGTAACAGACAGTCAGTTTGGGTGGTCTTGGATTCCTTCCAAACCATCTGCTCATCCCTAGTGGAATAAGCCCATCTCGGGATTCAAATAAGGCCTTTGTCTGTGCTACTAATAGACTTCATCAGTGCACACATTTTCCAGATTACATCAATTTAAAACTGCCATTCTGTCAAAGTGGTACTGAGAAGTTTAATACTAATACCTGAGGTGTGGCAATCATGGAAATAGCTGGAAATGTGGTTCTGAAACTGAATGTCCGAAGGAAGGAAATAAGACCACAACAAAATTCTGGTGTTACTGTATATGATCCAGAAGCTGTAACAGCAATGAACTTAATGAAAAAAATAAAAATAAAAATAAAATATGTAATAGGTTCCTCAAAAATTGCTAGATAATAAAAAGGCAGCTAAATCTGTGGCTGTTTTGAGCACTCAAAATGCAGTCAGCATTAGTGCTTTAAATTGGTCTATTTTTTTAAATTATTTTTACTATGTCTATGTGGAGCTGTATTCCACAATGGTTCAAGAGTATTTTGAAGCAAAGCAACTCACTTTCACCTGAAATACTGCCACCTTTGGTGAGAAAATAAAAATATAATAAAATAAAATAAATAAAAATCCTTCCTGGTAGGCTTTCCACAATAGGGATTTAAAAACAAACAAACAAACAAACAAACAAACAAAAAACCTTAATTAAGAGAAGACTGTAAAGAATAATTAAAGAATAATTTTATTCAATTGAAAATATGCAAGTAATTTAGGTAGGCTAAATGTAATGACGAGAACTGGAATTCATAAGGCAAACAAGGATTAAACACTTTGCTGTTACAAAACATTCCTTGAATTCCTTTAAAGCCACAAGGGACAGATCGTCAGTTTTGTATCTCCTCAGTTTGCCTAGGCAATGTCTACATGGGAACTTGTTGCTTCCATGTCAGCCTAGAAGGACCTGAAAGCCTATCTACTTTTTCTCACCTGTAAAATACAATAATTTGGTTCTCGCTTGATTTGCTAGCATTTCTTCCTTTGACATCCATGTCTTTCTGGATGTCTCCTTTTGATCACTGTCAATGACACATTCGAGTGGTGTGCCTCATGATTTCAGACTTACTATCAATTTCTTCTTCTTATTCACTCTATTTGCGATAAAAGGATTTCTCATCTTGAGTCAGCTCTTCGGTTCTTGTGAACGGATTAATTTATGAGAGAAGTAAGACTACTTATGACTTCCCTTTTCCCAGAAAAACTGGAAAAATGTTTTCTGTCTGTGGGCAATGCCGCTGGACCAAAACCCCTCTCTTATATTTCACTGATACTGAGTTTAAGAAAAATCAAACATTCTTAGGCATGAATATTACAGTTTCTAAGAAAACTGTTACAAGAATCTAATAATATTGGGAATACCATATTTTATAATTGAAATTATAAAAATTTGAATATTGAAAATTATAAAATTTGAATCATAAGATAGCAGACCAGTTATATCGATTGTGTAGCACAGGAAAACATTTTAGTAGGAGGAGTTGCCCTTCAACTGTTATGGTCAGATGTGTTCTTCCAGTAAGCTATATGACACAGTAGGATACTCTCCTCTTTGTTGCATTGTCTCATTGCTAAGTGATGATTTTATTACCAGTTGTCACTCTAGTCTTAGGATTTCTGATCTGCACTGTTCAAAGTAGCTCACCAGTTGCATTGATTCATAGACTATGATTCTGTAGATAAAAACATATATTTTCTGTGTTGCATGGTTACACCCAAACCACTCATGTTGTTCTCAGTTAGCTTTTGATGACAGTTCAAGGCTTTGCTCCTCATTGTAATATTAAGGAGTAGAACAAGTCACAAGGACAAATGTGGTAATTCAGGTACAATTAACAGAAAAAATGCCATAACATCAGCCTCTTTCCTGACATTATTTTTTTATCTTAACATCCAATAGAGACCCCCATTGTCTCGGCTGCTACTGGCTCTTGATTATTCCTCATACCATTCCTCTGAATCATGGAGTAAATTATTCTTGCTCAGGGTACTGCCATTTCTGCTTCTGCTTCCACAAGTGAACAACTAAGTTTTCTAGTTATGGAAAACAAGGGAAACAAACAATTGCTTCATGTATATTAGAAGAAAGTAGATTCTAAGGCTCAGTGTCTAAAAATTATCACACAGCCTTGTGACACTAAACATAAGCAAATCAATAGGCAGATTGAGATTTTTAAATGAGAAAATTAATATTATGCTTAAAAGCTCAAGATATCAATGTGTCGGTGTTATATTCCTGTATTCTGAATGTCCCATTGAGTACAAATGAACTGAAACACTTGTATGAAGCATCTGAGAGGCCTACATTTTATTATCTGCTAATAAAATTCTCTTACAGTGCCTTTTTCATAAACAGGAAATCAAAACTGCATATAAGCATGCAAACATGTATGCATTCACGGCTGTGAATTGGTCACAAGACTAGTATATACCCTCATATATATGAAAGTGTGCAAATTATATATAAACTGCAGGCATTCATTATATTTTTGGTTGGATGCTTTTATGCATGTGATAGCAAAAACATTCCTTAAAGCTGTACTGCTGCTATGTTAGCAGGCACTGTGTCAAGACCAAACAAAGAGCCAGTTTAGTAGTTCTGGTCTATGAACTGGAGTGCACAGAAGCTTCCCCATTTTCCTCCACAGGTGAATTTTGTGGATCTACCCTCCCTCTGTGTTCTGTGGCTCCTTATTAGTTACAGTATCAAGGACTCCAACTCTTAAATGATTTCCATTTTACCCTAGGAGATCATGAAAACCTGGCAGCAAGATGCCTGGCTAGCTGCACCACAGAAGAAACATACTGCTCTGTTGTAGCTCAGTGTTATTATACTTCCAACTATATCATAGGCCTTTTTTCACATCTTTCCAAATCCTACACTGTTTATAACATTGGCATGATAAATATGCCTGAAAAGGTAGGATCTGAAAAGTGCTTCCCTAGTGCCAGTTAAATATTAGAAGGATGTATAGATCAATGTGGGGAAGGATTTAAATACCCACAGTCTCTTCTCATTCTAAGATTCATTTATCAAATGGATCTACATAGTCATAGTTCAGAAACTGTTTTAGCTAATTTCATTCAACAACACATTCAAGAACAGGTATGTGAAGTACTCTCAGGTACATCTTGCAGCACAGTCTGTGACCAGATTTGTATGTTCCTCCAGAGAGTCTGCTCCTGGGATAATAATGTGTTTGCATCCTATTTTTCATAGGCTAATTAGACTGACACTTTATATTCTAAAGGAAATGATTCTACCATGCTGACCACTGTACTCATGCACTAGTTATTTTTCTTCCCTCTTTACCTGTATGCTGTGGTCATCTCTGATCTTACTGCTTGAGTGTAGTCTTCACTCACTATGTAGCAAAGGAGGAAATAGACATGTCTAGGGTAGCTTTTGGATGCAGTGCATAAATAGTTGTAATTCTCCATGCATCATTACTCACTGGACAAATACCTAATATGCTGCCTATTTTCATTCAACATTTAACTGACCAAAGTTTAAGTAAGATAATAAAGGATGAAAATTACTCCATCTGACAGTCTATCCTGATCATCTACTAATAACATAGAAGAAATTCTCTTTCATATGTCCCTTTTCATGCCAGGGTTGACCTATGCTTTATTACTTTTCTCCGTAGCCTCTTTGTTGTATGTGTTGTTGTTTTTTTACCTTGTTTAGGCAAAAGTATACAGAGAAGAGGCTGTTCAGTGTTTCTGCTTTTTTTCAGTATGGCCACTTCCTTTCCACAGACACAATGTAGCCCTGTTTGCATTAGAGCATTTCTGGTGGACCAAAAGATTAATGTAACATACTTAGCTATTGGCAGTGAATGTATACTATTCCTAACGCCTGCTCTCCTTTCAAATACAAATCACGCATATAAATATGTATCTATTTTAAATATAACTTCTATATGCAGCCTAAGCTCTTGGGAAATTAATTTTAAATATCTAAATAAAGTATAATTTGAAATTTAAATAGCTTGCTTTCAAAAATCTAAATTTTATAGAGCTCCACAAAGCTATCCAATTATTTTAATTTCAAGTTCAATCTTACTTTCTTTTAATTTATTTTACAATAACCCTGATGTGTCAACCAAAATGAGGGTTGAATCTGAAGGCCTACTTCTGTAAAGTACTTAAGCTCTACTATTCAGCAGAATACTTAAAGATAGGCTAACTTTAAGCAAGGCTTAGAGCTGGACAGGTGCTTGCACCACACCATTAAAGAAAAATACTTTGCTTTCTGAGCAACATCTCATGTAAACAAATGGTCAATCCAGCTGGTATAAAATAAACTTATTGAAGTTAACTTATGTTGGAATTGTAAATTGTTTGGGAGAGGGGATCTTTTTCTTGTATAAATATATGAAGTACTTAAAACATTGTTAATGCTTTAAAAATAGATTTTATTATAATTATGAGCAACCATGGTTCCCATTTTCATAATATATTGCCAGAATATGTTCAGTAGCGACCACAACTGAGCATGTATGTACTTAAAGCATTGGTGAAGAGGCTCTGAAAACTCTTCCCCAGTAGTCCCTACCCTCATCTACTCAAAAATAATAATAATAATAATAAAAAATCCAGGATTCAAAAATTTTGTGCAATTATTTCTCTCTCTCAAATTGAAACAATATAATCATTTACAGGGCTTTTCTTGAAATATTCCTGTTGAGAACTGAAGTGGTGATGACAAAGCACATGCAGCAAAAACTGTGCTGTTGAAATACCAGTTCTAGTGCCTGGTGAACTTCCAGGCTTCACACAGAGTATAGATGTCTAATGCACATTTTCTTGTGCCCCTGTAATCCCATAGCAGGAATTTAGCATCCTAAAACCAAAGGAGGCTTGTGCAGTACTGGTGCCAGCTACCGCATCAACAGCCAAATTTAATATTTAAATGGGAACAGGTTATATAGTACTCTCAGTCTTTGATTATAGTTTTTCATATCAGGAACAATCATTTATTTTGTTTAAATCTAACATTGCAGATTGAAAGCCAAGCTAATTTCTAGCTGAGTAACAGCTACTGCAAGACTAGCATTTACTCCAGGACTCAAGTCTGCATGTGGAAAAATAGAGCTGATAGCCACAGTTTCCTAGATTAATTGAGCATGGGAAAGCAATGCTTTATTTGTGTCCATGAGAAAGACTGAGTTTGGTTTTGTGAATTCATATATAAAACCATGTGGAAGCATGTGGTCATATTTTTAAGGGCTGGTATTTGTTTTCTCATTATTAGGTAAGTTGCTGGACAGTAAAAAGAAACCTAAAAGCAAAGGCGAAATTAAAGAAATCTGGACAAAAGACAGCCCGGCCCAGAAAAGTTGCTGAAAGCATTTGTTTTCAGTCTGATTCCAATACTGTTCTGTTTAGCTTTTCAAGTGTGCTTTGCACAGCTGTGTATGTTTCTGCCTTCTGTTCAAAGATAAAGTTACTCTTTACATTTTGTTTTCACTCATTTTTATTTTGAATAGTTGTTCCTCATACATGAGTTAATTGGCAGAAATATTATGGATCAAAAAGGAATCAGTCTTTTAACTTGCAATTTCATGGATTTTAGCCTCTGTGTTATTCAAGAACCATCAACAACATGAAATGCCTGCTAACACTTCCATTTTTAGATGGTGCTCATAATTTCCAAAGGTAAACTAAAATTGTGAATCAACCTTGAATTCTTACTACAAAATTTTAGACACCGTTTCGTTCATATGTTGACTTTCATATGTTGGCATTGTTATACTAAAATGGTTTTATTGTTCATAGAAAATTGTTCTTTCTTTATAAAAGTGTAGCCATCAAATTAGCTTATTTTAATTTTACATACCTTGATGAAGTGGAAGAACAGTTGGAAAAACAAAGTAAGCCTTTTGTAACTTTAAATGCACCTATCATCTGTTGCAGATATTATCATCAGTATTAAATTCTAGACAGTTCAGATCTTCAGTGTTACAGCAGAGCAGTTCAAAGGAACTGTGGAGAACAGTTGATTGCTTTCAAAATATTTTGTTTCTAAAACAGCCAAACGTTTAGAAAAATCTGGAAAAAAAAATAGCTTGTACTGCAATGCAACGTTTGTTTACAAATTTGGGGAGAAAATATATTCTGTGTCTTTAAAACAAAAACAAAACATCTCCAGATATTTTTATCCAGGGTTTTCTACAGCTTTAGCTAAACAATAAAATAATAATAATAATAATAATTGTATAATCATCCCTGGGTAATGCTTGAAGAGTTAGAAAAGCATACTATGTACCCAGTCTATCACAAGGAATAAGATAAACATGTTTTTCTCATAAATTTCTTCTGTCTCATCTCTATCCTTATTTTTCTGTTGACTTTACTTTGGAAAAAGGTGTAATTTTAGCTCACTGTTGATTTTTACAGAACAGGTTGAATGATAATAAACATTAGGTAATTTGGGTTTTCTAAAATTCTGTCTGGATATTTAATGGAAACAATCCATTCAGAGATTTCTGAAATTCTCTGTTTTAATCAGTGACACTTATTTTGTTCAAGTTTTGTTCTTTTTGCTGTTGATATAACCAGGGAAACAAACAAACAAAAACAACAACAAACAGATGGATGAAAATGATGTACAGAGCTCGACTTACTTTCAGCAAAATCAAAGGTTAAAAGTGAAATTCAGCCGGTACTGTCATACAAGGTTATACCTGATTTTTGCACATTTTTCACCTAACTTCATAAAACTTCATCTTTATCCCCAACCTACTTTTGGCTCAGTTCAGATTCTTAAAAGTTTGCAAAACATATCTATATTAGAGAAGAGCCTGATCCGTTTCTCAAATTAAGACTTTTTTCTCCTTCCTTTTTTTTTTTTTTTTTTTTTTGTTGTTTTGGTCCTATGAAAGTTGCAGCCTGGTCTACTGCTGGACTACTGCTGGATCAAATTTACAGGTCTTTGCCACTGAGGATGCAAACGTTCGGATTTACAATCTGGCTCAAAATTACCAAAGCACAGATAGCAGTGAAGAGAGAGACATGTTAAGCAATATGTTCCATCTTCTGCCAAAATATTATTGTTTCTTCACTATAGTTTCCAGGGCTTTATGGAAGCTCTTTTAGGATGACTCAGACAATAAGCTTCCTGTTTTCCCCTTGGGAAGCTATTCCATAATCTAATAGATTGCTGCAATTAAGTAATGTTTTCCTTATAAGCAGTCTGAATTTGTTTTGCTGTACTTGATTAAGTAGCACTGGTTATTTGCCCTGTGAATATACATATGAATATATTGTGTGCAATGGTCATTATTAAATGTTACTATTTCCCATGTCTGTTTGCAACACTTTTTCCCACTTCCTGAGAATACCATATGCTACAAATAATGAGTGTTGTATTCCCTGTATGTGTGGCTATTCCATGTGTTCCCACATAATCCTCATAGAAAGATATAGTTTTAAGTTTCTCCTAATTAAAGACAATGGATTTAATTCTGCACCCCACTAACTTTGAAAATAAAACAAAACAATAGGAGGCAATCTGTTATGTGCCAGAGTCAGGAATTAAATCTGACCTACTACTTTTACAGCTTCCCTTGGGACTGCAAAGAGTGCAACTGCTTATCACACTTAATTCTTTGTGGCCTTTACTAGCCCTCAAATTAAGGACACAAACTATTCTGGGAACAGGGCTTTTCATCAGAATACTGTTTATATGGATGGAGTCCAGATGTGCTCCAGAAGATGACATTCAAGAAGTTGTAGGAGTTACTGTCCTAAATTTTTCAACACTGCTCTCCTGTGCAACTCATTGCCCTTTCAGTAACTGACCTTTTAATCATTTTCAGTACATCCTTATTTAAAACACTGCTCTCTGGCAACACATCTGATTATATTCAATATCAAATCAACCAGGTGGTTTTACAAATAAGTAAATAAAATTTTGGGTTGAAGAAGATTTTATACTCACAGACAATGAACTCAGATCTCCCAACATTTGGAAGCAAGTAACTTGTTTTATGAAAGCTGCATTCTAGGATTAAACACAGAATGACCCGGGGATTAATTAATATTCTTGAGTGTTCAGATTTGTTAACTACAACATATAGTTCCACCTCAAAGTAATGGAGAGAGGGTGGGATTTTTTTTTATTATTTTTTTTTTTGGTGGTGGTAGTGTTTTTTTGTTTCTTTCTTTTTTCTTTTTTTTTTTTTTTGTGGGGGTGGTTTTTGTTTGTTTGTTTGTTTGTTTGACATAATCATACAGAATATTCACTAGCTTTGTCTAAATATTTCCTCTGTTATTTCTATGGCAGACATTTTCATGCTTCCACAGAGCAAACATGCATCTGTCTGAAGCCTATGAGACATAGTGAAACCTAATCTATTGAAATGCTGTCTTCATTTAGACCTAGTCTGGCCTCAAGAAAGGTAATAAGAATCCTATTAGAGCAGTGAAACCATCAATACTAATCTCAAAAAAAAAAAAAAAAAAAAAAAAAGAAAGCAGATGTTTTTCTCCCATACCGCAATCTAGTTTGCCCAGCAGGTTTGCAAACAAAACAAAAAAGTGGGTGAGCATCTATCGTGTCTGACCAGGTAACCAACAAAGCAATAAAACAGTGTCAAGGAAGGAGGTGCTAATACATCACAGCACATTGATTGTGTAAACTGCTTGTTTAAATCTTGATCCTGGGAAACTGCTGAAACTATTATTAAGGCATCATTCCCAAACCCTGTGTGTAGATGCTTACTTTACATGAGATGTGTGTGGTTTCCAAATGCCTTGTACTTGGAGAAGACATGGTAGATAAACAGGAAGACAGGAAGAGCTTCTCTTTCCATTCTTTTCAATACACCACACCATCTTCCTGTGCAATTCACCTCCTTTACAGATAGTCCTGGCTTCAGACTCCCCTACAAAGAAGCAAGATTTTTTCCTCCATTTTACATGAGTATCAGAGAGTTTGCATAAGTTCACTTGAGCAGAGCCAAGAATGGAGGGTATGCCCCTAGCTTACTGTTTCAGAAGGCGCATGCTAAAAGCCATGTTCTACACTTGGCTGACTGTATCCAAAAGTTTAGCTGCTCACATAGCCAGAAACAGGATGTAGGAACAGTAATGCTAAAATTCCTGTGCCATATCACAGCTGTACAAGGCACAGAGGAACAGAGTTTTGTCATAATGTAGCTATCAGAATGCAGAGGGGATAAAAAATTCATTTTACTATTTCGGCTTAATGAAGATCACAACTGCGAAGTCTCTGAGAAGCCTATGTTCAAAGCTTGCTTTCAAACCTGGCATCAAACCTGGCACATGCTCATGCAAAAGAAGGCACACCACAAGTATGTGCCTGTGATCCATGAGAAATCTGTGAAGCTATCCTGACTGCATGTATACTTATAAAGACGGAAGTTAGCTCATTAAAATAATGTGCCAGAATTGTTCATACATATAGTTGCAAAACTTGGCAAGTATTGTCTCACAGAGAAATCCTAGATAGGAGAATGAATGACTGTAGGAAAGAGGAAGAAAACAGAAAAGGGTAAATATTTCTCATGGCATGACAATAAAATATTTGGTTGCAGGCCTAAGCCATCAGTTGGCCTGAACATTAAACAAACAGCTTTGCCAGCTGAATACTGGCCAAGTGGCAAGTGGCAACCTCTCTGCAGCCTGATATATACCCAAAAGAAAAGGTTTTGGGTGCCAGATACCAGGAAGCCAATGCTTTTAACACCACCACCCCATAATTTATAGCATCTTGGTTTGTGCTACTGCAGTTAAGGGTCTGTTAATGTTTGTCTTCTGCGTTCTAATTCTCAAAGGTTTATAATTTGGCCATTAACATGTTCTCAGTATTGAAACCTCGGCACACACAATGGCTAGCCAAGAACAGTTTTTAGGTAATTTTTTTAGGAAGAATGTTATTTGGTTTCCAAAATATGAGAAAGGAAGGAAAGAAGTCAGGAAGGAATGACTAGTTAAAATAGTTAAAAGTTATAATTTTCTTGTGTTCTCGATGACTAGAAATGGCTTGTATTTTAAAACATGAATTACTGCTGTGAGGTAATAATATTTTTCTTTTTTTCAAGCTGTTTTTTAGATGAAGCCCTTAGCAGGAACCTAACCTTTCAAATTATTTTTGAAAGGCAATTGTTTAAAAAAATTCAGGCCCTCAAAATGCCCACACATACACATGGTGGCTGGAGGAGTGAAACCCACTACTGTAAGCTTAAAATTGCAGTTAGTAAGAACAATAAAGAAATACATACTTATGAATATTTTCTATCACTTTACAGCCCATACTATTAAAGTATTTTAACTTCATATGTGCAGAATTCCTCTGAGTGTTTTTCTGGCTGGATTACACAAAGGAGTTTTAGCAGATAAATACAAATATCCACAGATAGCAAACTGTAGCTTTAGCTTCACACCAACTGAACTATACTGATTTAAGATGTGTAAAGAAATATATATAACATCAGGCAGAACACGTGAATAGAAAAAGACTCAAAATGTGGCTTTGGATTTAAATGATGTATTGTATTCTTCATAAGACAAACCACTGTTTTTGACACAATGTCTTTCTCAGATTGCTTTTCAGGGCAGCAGTCATTCTGGCTACATTAAATTACTCATAACTGAAGGCCCAGATGTGTGTTTATCATCTTTATATAAAACCAGACTTCCTTGAAAATAAAAAATTAGCTTTGCAGTTAGTTATTTTCTCCGACCAAACATTAGTAGTAATGGCTTGAATAAGTTTTAAAGAAAGAAAGAAAAATAATAATAATAATAATAATAATAAACCAATGTATTTAAGTTATTGATTATGACATTTTACTTCTGGAAGGTAGATTTGCATTCTTTTCAAGCTTCCAGTTTATAAAGGCTATGTAAAACATCACTGAAATTTTCTTTATGGAAGAGGATTAGATGGAAAAACAAAAAATGAGATGCCCACAAAATGCAAATACAGAATACCAGATGACTGCTGTGCTCCAACACAATTCTAGTGGTGACTCTCCGGAGAGCAGACATCTGAAGTGTCTAGCCAAAAGGGAAGCATATTATTCAACTTTAGAGTGACTGCAGTGGAAACGTAGAATTGTTTGTTTCTGTTTACAGCAAGACCCATACAGAAGCTCCTGGCAAAGGTGTGATGTTCTGTTCATTGCATGGATCTCCAATGGGCTGCTCAGAGATAGAATATCATTCTATTGCAAATAGTCCTTACTAAGGGCCAGAAGTACTTTGAGTTCTGCAGCCTACTTTGCTGGGCTAAGTAGCAAGGTTTGACCTTTCAAATTCAAGAAATTATTTGAAATATGTTTTTTAAATAGTAGAATAAGGATACTTTTCCAGAGCACACAGTAATTCTTTAATCATAAGCATGTTTTCCATTACTGTACTGATGCCATGGCTAGGTTTGTACTTAACAGGCCTATCCAAAGTTTTTTTTTGTTTTGTTTTGTTTTGGTTTAGTTTGGTTTGGTTTTTTAATTCAACACGTTTTTATATTCTCCTCACATCTCCAAACTATTTAACTAGGAAGCATGTCTATTACAGTCATCTTTTCTTAAAAGAAATATGTCTTCTCAACTGAAATCAGCAATGGATCAGGTCAGGTCAGGATTACTGGAGATTTTGCACTTAAATTTGTAAGTCATGACCATAGAAGCAAATAAATCAAATACAGTACTGGGATGAAAAATAAGTGAAGCACTTTTTATTAATTTATATTTTTGCTACAATGACTTACTTCTTTACATGGCTCACAGCTGCTACGCTAGATGAGTAAATCATGTATATTCTATAGGTTATTCAGAGAGCAGACTATTTTTATATTAGTTTATTACTTAAAGGAGGAGGTCATCTTCTTTTTAATGTTTCCAGTACTAGATTTGAAATTTCCAGAAAAACAAACAAACAAACAAAAAAACCACCCAACAGTCAAAATGCATTTCAAATGGCTCCAATGTGTTTTACAGTGGATTTTAAAGATGAGAGAGAGTTTCATTAGAAGTCTGGTAAGTATTTTTATTAATCACATTGTTATGACATCTTTCAACAATGCAACGGAAGAAGCTAATTTCATGCTATTTCCTATGTATTCAAAAGCCCACTTAAATGTATTTGGACTGTTGTAAGTATAATGTGTACAAGAAATCTGATCTGGAATATTACCTGCTACCAATCACCAAAAGAAAGCTTAGCTATATTCAGTTTACTTTTACTTATTCAGTTTTCTTGCATACACACTGAGAAAACATTGTATGCAAACTATTGAAACACAGATTCAGATCACACAATGCTGTTTTTACAGAATTGATTCTTAAGATGAAATCTGGACTTTAAAACCAAATATTTCCCCTTTGCATTGAACTTCATAAGAATAGTACAAGTCTAGAATCACAGCATACATGGGTGGGACTTCTATGCCTAAAGCTATGTGAAATTAATGACACCCATGTGGCTAATCTTCAGTAAAGGCAATGAATGGTGTAAAATAATTCAGCAGACCTGTGGAAAGGCAGGGTGCCACTTGGTTGGAGATATACATTATATTCCTTGGCACTAGAGCTAAGGGAGTGGTTATTTCATTCCTATTTATTTTATCCTGCTGGGAGATAAATAGAAAAGTTCAGCATATAAAAATAATAAATATATTGGTGAAAATAAATCTAATATTTTACAACAGCTATAGTCCTGTTATTGGTTTGAACAAGAGCTGTCTGGAGGTCTTACTTTCAGTGGAGATCTGCCAAATAATATGAATCATGAAACTTAACCCATATGGCTTCCAGTCTATTTTCATTTATGCTTGTATAAATTCTTATAGCCAGCTAGAGTAAGAGACACTTGTGCAGGATATGACAAATAAAGAAATCATCAAGTGACAGTCATAGCTGAGCATTAGTCCTTCCTCTATAGATTGTTCATCTGCTGTAATGCACCTACCAAAAATGACTGAACTTTGGAAAGAGCCAACACTTCAGAATGCAAGCTAGTAAAATTGTCAGACTTATTTCAAAGTTATTCCATTCATAAAGCCTTCCTGGAGTGAGACAGATTTTTAAAATCCTTTAGTGAGATCTTAAAAATGTCTACCTAGGCAGCTCAGTGCAACACGGCGTTCCTAACCACAGCACAGTGCTGGAAGTGCTAATTCTCTGTACAGCTTCACCTCCAGACCTTATCCTGCCTCAGCAGAGGTGTGCTGACTCTTCAGAGCACTTGTGAATACAAAAGGAACATCTAGTGTGTCTAGCATCACTGTGCATATTTAATTGTACCACTGCCTCTTCAGGAGCAAAGTTAGTACGTTATCCAACTGAATACAGAGGATCTGTGTAATTATTTACCCAAATAATTGTTTGTTGTGTAAGGAAATTTCTACATAATAAAAAGAGAAATTCTCAGAACTATAATTCTGAGTTCCTTGGTGGTCAAGACATTAAGGCTTAGAGGGGAATCTAGCAATCATACATATTTTTTCTTTCTGTTATAGTTCAACACATTCAGCCCACACGATTCTTTCTGTCTTTTGTATATGATATAATTGCTTCTCATGTCATTGTACGGCTTTATTTTTTTATTTGGTATTTAGGTTCAAGTCAGAGCAAAATGGCAAATGAAAATAATTTCTTGTACCTGTAATCAACATGACTGGCAAAGACAATTTATCACAGCACATCTGTTAACTTTCTGCGGATATGAGACAAGAAGAAAGACTGACAAACTGTTGAATTGGTTGAGATTAAATGAAGCTTTACTCACCCCTTGGACTAAACATTTTTCCCTGTTTTTTCCTTCTGTACCTATCTTTGAAGAGGCTGATTTCTTGGTATTTCTGGGACACCAGAAGATGAAAACATCAGAAACCTGTTCTTATTACAACATGAGCTGTTTTTCATTTCCTTATGAGAGTGTAACCTGGAAAGAGCAGATCTTTGCCTAAAGCAATATTTTGAGTCAAAGAAATGCATGCAGAGAGAAGACCTCTTTCTCATGAAAAATGCAGCTACTAAGAGCACAAATCTCTGCTGGCAGCATATGAAAATCACAATTAAATGTGAGGGACCTACTTGACACACTTTTAATGATGAGGAGATTTCTTTATCATAGTGCATAAGACTCTGGGAAGTATCTCATGGGGTTACAGGATGTGTAGCTTCTTTACTAGTGTTTTTCATAGTTTTCCCCTTGTTTTTGCATTGCTTGGATATATCCATTTCTATTTAAACAAAGTAGAAGTTAAATAATAGCTGAAGGTAAAAAGTTTTTTCATCTCTATTTTTTTTCCCAGTCAAACCTTGAGTGTGGTTCCTGTTTTGTTTTGTTTCTTCCAATCCGTATGTCCAAGTACTGTGGAAATCACATACAAGGAACATTCTCATTTGTTACCTCAAGCTTACCACAAATATATATCTTCTTGTAATTGCAGGGGAAACAGTTGTGATCTCAGATGCTTCATGTGGTCACTGTTGGCAAATGGGAACATGTAATGGTAACCATAGCATATTTATTTCTAGTCACTTCCCTAAGTATAATGTACTTTGTACAGATAAGTTTTGAAGTGAAATCCCAGCTACAAGCTCTTTTAGTATATCATTTAAGTGTATTTTCAGTAAAGACTATTTTTGCCTTGTGAGCAGAGACGTTTGTCATCTTTTGTCACAGTCTTACTTTTTGTGTTATGTAATTTATTAAGGAGTTTTTCGCTAGTGAAGGGAGTTTTTTGCTAATGTTGCAAAACATAACAGACAAGAAAAATATATTTTCCATGTTTGAATATCATATAGGAGTTACGTTCTTCACAGGAATCTAGATCCTTTCTTGGTTAAGGATCTTGGATTTACAAGAACTGGTATAAAATTTGGCTAATATAATTAATTGTTTACATTTTTTTTGTTCTGTGATAACTACAATTTTAAATATTCCCAATTATCCACTCATAAAATGAAAGGTTATTATTATCCTAATGAGTTTAATTGACCCATCCTATGGGTCAACATTTCTGGTCTTTGAAAATTTTGGGTAATTTCTTTCCTTTTTTTCTCCCCTGAAACACAAGTATTAGTACTAACTTTATGGATTATATGAATGTCTACTACCAAATATTTTGATGTTTTCCCCTACTATATACTGAATCTAAGATCTCTAAAAGCAACAAAGGGACTATACTCTTTAGTGTGGAAAAAAAAAGCGAGTATGAGTACCTCTCCTCATCGAATTTCTAAATAATTCCATAAAGCCCATTAAGAGTTTTTGTTTTTGTTTTGTTTCTTTGTTTGTTTGTTTTTTTATCTTCTCCTAGAGTGATGGTGCACAGTCCCAGTGTTCCCATCTTACTGTCTTAAAACACCACATTTGTTAGAAATTGTAATGAACCTATTTGAGTTCTCTGTCAGAGAGGAGAAAACATCCATCTGCACTGCTAGTTTGGTATTTTGAAGAGGCAAGGAGAGGCAGAAACACTTTAATTCTTCAACACACAATGAAAATCATCTAACTGTCAAACTAAAATTATTGAAATATTATGAGTCTACATGGATTGCAGGGATGTTATTAGTAGGTATCTTAGCAACACCAGTAGGATCTTGGCAGTGGACAATTGGATAAAGTTCATCATATGTACACAATTCTATCAGCAGCATATTTCACTGGAAGGGAAAACACTACTTGTAATTCCTGCCATGTGTTGCAATTTATTTACGATTTTGATAAAAGCATAATGCTAAACACCATAAATAAATAAATTTCTTATAGATAATTTGAAATATTGCTAGATACTGATAGATTGACCATCAATTATCTGAATACAGAGAACCTATAAGATATAGTCATCCAAGTCATTTTATGGCAGTGCTGGAAATAGGCCAAATACACCACACAGACTCCAGATTTTTCATTTACTCTTGTTTAAAAAATCTGAGCCAATATTAAGCACCTTAGAACATTTAGAATAAAATCTGGACTGACTAAATTTTAAGGCAGAATTTTCCCTGACTTCAGTGGGATGAAAATTTCCCCCAGTGTCTCAAAATAATCTGCAGGTAGCATCCTGACACCTGCTCCAAAATAAAGCTAACAAGCTAAAACTGCAGCATCCACCATGGGTATAAAGATGCATGAAGAATATTGTGTCTATTCTAAATCAGTCTGGAGAGCAGTTTATGAACATAGAATGATCTTTCCTAGATGAGCTTTCAGGTGATGCATTGGGGTTAATACTCATTTATTTTCAAAGACTAACACAAGATCTTTATTTGTTCCTCATGATCTTTATTATTCATGTATGATTCTATCTAAATGCAATCCTGCTTGTATGTTCTTGCCCTGATATGTTCTGCTGTCATATCATCTTATATTTATTTAGAATGCTTGATTTTATCACCAAAACAATTTCCTTCAGCACCTTATTGTATAATGTATGTCTTTAATTCATGCCTTAGTGTATCTCCAGTGATTATTAGATTGTATCTCTTAACATCTTTTCGCCATTTCATGAAGACCACAAGGTGTAGAGTGAAACGCTGATCTTCGGAGGTGCATAGCACCTGCTGTGAAAAGTTGAACTTTACTTTCCATTAATTTCTTTAGAGGAATGGGGGATATTTGAAGCATTCAGCACATCCCTGACTGAGCCCTAACTTCTCTTTAACCTTTCACTTTTCTCCTGACAGCCTTTCATGAGATGATGAAAACAAGCTGAGAGACAGAGTCTAATAATCACATAAAGTTACATGGAATTTCCTCTCTGACAACCACAAGGTTATACTATCCAGTGACCTAGCTGTATTTATGGGATACAGGAAACCTTTACCTCCTTTCCTTTAGGCTTTAAAAATAAACACTCTTACATAAAAATACACAACTGCCACACTGTTTCTCACACCATTTTAAGGCATCTTACCGAGCACTGTCTGCAGCCAAACACATTAGAGATGTGGAAGGGAGCCTTCTGTTTCCCTTACTGTACCTCCTCAGGCACTGTCACCTATAGAGCACAAAAGGGCTCTGTATGAATAAAGTGTTGTTTGAGTGCTGAATTGTGAGACTTTTGGCAATATACAGTGGTTGACTGATCATTTCACAGATTTGTTTAGAAGAAGAAATTTACAAACCAAACCACCCACAACTTTTCAATAACAAGCTCATGCATTTCTTTAAACAGAAATGAAAGGTATCTGAGCTAATTCTGATACCAGTCAGAAATCACCAGGCAAGACACATGAGGTATCCAATTTCTGTGAGGAAAAAAATAAATAAATAAATAAAAATCTGTAAGTCTTAATTTTCTGGGGGTGAAATGGTCCAAAGTAACTGCTTACTCCTGCTGTTTATGTTCTATTCAGGAGGCTAGGAAAGCATATCAGGATTACTTTGCTAAGACCTGCGTACTGAAATATACATAATTTCATGCATATACAATCAAAACAGTCTGAATTTTGAATATCCAGCATAATGAATTATTATTAGAAAACAAGGTAAAGTATTTTTCCAAAAATATATTTGATAAATGTCTTCATAAGAAATGCAAATTGTTCACAGACAATATAAAACTGGCATATATTAAGGCACATCTACAAGTTATTTAAATCACAATATTAAATCATTTGAAAAAAATTGCTCTAACTCTAGATTTCAAATAGGCATGATCTAAGGATGGAATTAGTTGCATTTCCAACTTCATTTCTTCATTGACAACTTTTGAAACTGACATTATTAATTTTAACAGATGCTTTCAATAGTAATAATTATAATAATAGTAACAATTATAAATATGCCTTCGTCCATTAGGAAATATGTGAAAATTGCTTTTCAGTTTAAGGGGCTGATAAACAATTAAAATGACAATAATGCTAAAAATTTTGTCCCAGCAGATTTCTGCCTGCAATGGTCAGTAAGAATTATGTATGCAGCCCCTAGGAAACTTCCAATGTATGCTATGGTACAGGGCCTCAAAATGCATTGGCTACAACAGCGCCTCAAGCTAACAGCAAAACTGAGCAGTGCATTTTTTTTCTTTCTTTCTTTTTGGTGCTTAAAGAAAACAATGTCCTCACGGTTCAGGGAAACAAATGAAAACCACAACCTAAATTCAGGCTGCACTTTTAGTACCACCCTGACCAGTATGTGGTTCTTTCAAAACCATTAACTCACATAAGGCCACATGATCCTGAGCACGATTTATCTTCCAAAAGGTAGTAGCTGGTTTTAATATTGGGAGTGATTTTAGAAATCAGGAATTTCTGACATTCATTGAAAACTATGCTGACCTCTCCAAAAACAACCATTATAACTTGACATTGTTAAACCAAAATAGTAAACCTGAAACATTACAACAGACCTGAGGATGATGGATAGTGTGCCTCCAACCACTAGGGCAATGGGGAAGCCATATCTATGTTGCCTTCTGCTTCCCATGGTGAGGAAGGAAGGTGGCAGCCATGGGATTACTACAGTGCATTTTCTATGCAGATTTTCTCTACCATTACACTGTCTTTTAGACTGCTGGCTACCAGCAGCTGACCCACAGGCCAACCTGTGAATCACAGAGTTCAGATCCAGATCTGACAAAGAACCTGCCCAGAATTTGAGTGGGGATAGGTTCAGTGTTTCACTCTGGCCTTTTCTATATAGCTATATGCTTTTTTTATTTTTATTTTTATTTTCTATATCCAGGACTTATTTCTTTTTACTGAGTATTTTAATTAAGGGAGCTCACAGGAACATAGATTCCAAATCCCAAACAGTTTGCAGTGAACTTTTACATAAGATGCAACAAGCTCACATGACAGGGCTCATAAATAATAGGAGTGAGGTGGATATAAAAATATACATAGTGTATAAAACAAAACTTCACTACTCAAAATGGTCCTTAGCTTCGAGATTTTAGATAAATATATTTCAGTACCATTCTGCCCAATTATGCTGCTGTCTCTCTGTTCCCCATCCCATTTGCACAGAAGCCTGTGCAAAACAGAGTTCATAATACAAATCGCACTTTGGCCTTAGATTAACCAGGCATTATCAGCTGGCAGGCTTAGTGAGAAAATTTGAATGATTTTATGCTTCAGTTGTCTAGAGGTATCCCAAAGTACTTTTTAGGGCCAATCTGTTAAAGACAAAAGCAGATTACAATGAAAGGGTCATAGTCACACTATATGCATCCATATAGTGTAAAATAAATCAGGGACAGAGTCCGTTATCTTGGAAAACAGCTTTATGTATTATAAGGAAGACTAGAGAAGGGAAGTGAACAATGAGTCTAAATGCCAGGTGTGCTGTGGTGAACTAGCATGTTTTGACTGTTCTGCCCAGCTCACATACTCAATATTTTGTCATGTCTTGATATTTCTACACTTAAGGTCTCTAAGCCCCAGAGCTGAATGTTGGCTTATAAAAGAAGTTTTTTGTTTTCTGTCTGTGAAAACAAATGAAATGTACTGAAACCATATGGCTAATCTATTCAGTATGTTTTTGAAATGTGTTCTGGTTTTTCTTCCCTCAGTCATGGCTAGAGAGGTGTCCTTTCAGCCTAATCTCTCTCCTCTAACCAGATGTGCACACATGCCTCTTACAAAGCAAAACCGCTGGAATGAAATAGAATGGAGTAGAGTGGAGTGGAGTGGAGTGGAATGGAATGGGAGAAGGTTAAACACACATATCAGTTTTCAGTATCTCATTGTTTTCCCTTCAATGACATACTTTTCTGGATGATTCTGTGTATACAGCCTATGTATTTATTAAACTCCCATCCTCCCACTTTACTGAAATTCCCTTTTAACCAGTGTCCCCAGAATAAATCACTTCCTCAGTTGTTCATCATTTGTCCAAACTTCTTTACAGTTTCTTCAATATTTTAAGAACTTATGGTCATTCTTGGGCACACACACACAGTACATTCATATTAATAAATAGGTTGTCAGACCTACTTCTTCTCCAGAATTTTTCAAGGGAAGAGACAACTTAGTATGATCCTGTTGAGCTGCATGAACGATGGTCAGTAGCACATTATTTTTCCTTCTATGTTTTTAATGTAAACACCTCACAATCTTTTAGTATTTTTTTTCTTCAGCTAAATCAAAGTGTAATGGAACACAAAAAATTGTCACTGTTTGCAATTAATATTTCAAATGTTAGTCCAGTAAACCTAGCTTGCAGGGAGTCATACTAATTGCTGAAAATAGGTACACTCGCATTACAGTCAGAAGCATTAAACCCATCCATGTTTATATTCTGTAGTATTTGTAAGGCTTTTATCCCCCAGCTATTATACATTTGGAAGTTGCTGAGAACCAGAGACTTTTTTCAGTGCTAGAATTAAGTTGCTGGTCATCAGGGTCATTTTTAAACCAAACGTAGATATATGAATTTTTAATATCTGTCCTCCTTTTTATCAGGGTAATACCACCACAGTGATTTCCACTAGATGAAATGACAGTTTGCAGGAATGCAGCTGTGGTAGAAAAAGGTCCCTGATTCACGTCACACCTATGTGAACTTGGCAAGGCTTTGAAATGGAGAACAGAACACGGCCCAGTGAAGCACTAACAACTTAAAGTCAATTTAGTCATTTAATAGATTTACATTTTCAAAGATACCTCTTCAGACAGAATTTTCTGATGCTGCTTCATCACTATGTGATATACTGGGCTAAGTTCATTCTTAGAAAAATGTGAGCAATATGAGGGATAACATACCTTTTCCTACTTTTTCTGATTTAGGATAAACACAAGATTAATACTGTTGATTTATGTGAGCATTAAGAAGTGCATCTTACCCTTCAGAACATTCCACTACCTGTAATTTGAATATGTAGAATGTGGGATTCATATATGAATGAAATCATATATAGTGCCCCACTCATTCTTCTTTTTTTTTTTTTTTTTCTTTTTCTTTCTTTTTTATTTTTCCCAGCATTGTTCTGAAGGTGTTTAAATTATACAGTATTTTATTTAATTTCTATATTAAAGGATGACTTTGTTATCAAAACAAAATATAACTTTGAGTAAAAATGGTAAGGATTAGAAGTCTTATTCCAAACATCCAAAATCAATGGGAATGTTGCCGCTAGAAAGGAAGCAGCTCATACCTTCTAGGAAGGAGCAATTTCAGTGATAGCAAAATAAGGATGTTTTAAAGGTGTAAAGTAATTAATTTTGAAAATAAATATATTTTACATATAATCCAGATATCTTCCATGTATTATAAAATTTTCTTATCAGGCTTCCCTGGAATTTACCAATGTGATTCAAGCAGAGACAAATGATGAAGCAGATTTAGCAAGCATATTATGTAGTAATTTTAAGGTGGGCTCTGAGGGCTCTGATCCTTTTCCCTTCCCTCCCTTTATGTATGAGCAACATTGACAATGGTTCATAGTAATAGGTCCTTTCTGTCTGCAGATCCCAGCTCTCCTGCCACAGAAGTCAAACACTATCAGTGGACTGTGCAAGGGATTAGCACAGTTTTCAGATGCAGCCTGTCTTTGACCAGTAGTTTTTGACCTCTCGTGAGACCAGAGACAAGGGTGGCAGCTAGTTCCAGTAGTGACTGTCCTTTCTGCAACATGATCATCTGAAATGACATAGAAACTTGACTGTGAGCTTATCTATCATTAAAAATTTTGGTCATTTCCATAAGTGCTAAATTTGAACTGTGACCTGGAGGGCAAAGTCTCCACATTCCTCAGAGAAACAACCAAGCATTGACCCTTTGCAATCTGAAGTCCTCAGAATTCATAGAGTCATCTTCACTCAAGGAAAGGAAGTAGAAATTCAAGTGAGGGTTCATGTCTTTCAAAGGAGCAGTCAGCATCTCTGTCACCGTGTAAAACTGCTACTGTAATGGATTCAAAATGAAATTTGATTTGAAAAGGAGGAATTAGTGGATGAAGGCATGAAATTTTCCATACAGTTCACTCTCTGATAGGCATATCCTTTTAAAATCTTTTACAACTTAACTTATTCTGTCAAGAATGTGAAAATCATCAAACTTCAGTACAGGCCAGACTTGGGTTCCAAACTAGCAAAAATCATCACAAAGGTGGTACAAGCAGGATGAAATAGGTTGCAGCATCTGATTTTCAGAACATGAAGTTTGATGCTAGCCAAATCTACTTGTCAGCTTTCCTCAAAGAAATAGGATACGTGAGGTGTCTTCCTTTGCCAACTACAAAAATCTGTACCCAAAAAACAATTGCTACAGATCACAGAACATGAGAAAAAGGCTTGTATTTTAGATCTGGATTTTATTCTATGTCAACTAGAAGCACTAGAAAGAGGTCTTTCTAGTATTATGGATGACTTGACCTAAAAATAGCTTTCTGAGTCTTAAACACATATATGCAAATATAAAGTCATTTATCATTTAGCTTTTTTTTTTTTTTTTTCCCTCACAGGGGAATAAAAATGGAAAACTTGGCTAATAGCAACTAGACACAATCATCTTGCTTTTTAAAATAAAGAAATATATGAATAAAAGAAAAGAAAGAGAGAATTTAAAGTACATGATCTCCGTCTTCCATTTGCTATGCTGTGAGTTCTGGTAATCTGCTTTTTGTTACTGGATTTTTATGTGATGCAGAGTGCTCTCTTTTCTATTAACATATTGCTTAATTTATGTATTTTTAAACAGCAATTTATAGCATTGCTCACTGGATACTTTTATTTCCATGAATGGGTGAAATTGCCTATATATCTATAGCCATGTAGCTCTACTTTTAAATAGTATCATATCTTCTTTAAGCACCCCACTTGCTCAGAATATCAGTATGGACAATAAGTAGCAACTATGACAGATCATCTTCACAGAATCCCAACAAGAGGTCTCAGTCCTATCCTGAAATTTTACTTTTAATTTTACTTTTACTTTTTACTTTTATTGAGAAATACTCATGCGAGTATACCATCCAAAAAGGTGCAAGTTTTCATTCTGGGTTCTGAAACAGAGTTCCTTCCAATCACAAAAGGAATGAGAGGAAAAGTTAAATAGAATATATTTAAATGCCCTCTTAAGGAATAGCTTGCATCTGCTATATTCTCATTACAGCGGTGTATCTAAGCATGCAAAGGACCAAAGGAAAGCAGCTTGCAGACTTTTTCTTTGAAACAGTTATTTGTGGGAACTGGCAATGCACCATGTCCTTGCACCATGAAAAACAGGAACTCCACCTACAGAACTCATGACCCCAGGATCTATTATATCTTATAATATCAAATGGGTTGAAGTTTCTTACACTGCTCATAATGGACCGTTCATAAGAGATGCTACACACTCCCCATGATTTCAATGAGATTAATCTCATGAGATTTCACAGGATTCTCTTAACTGCTCTACATGCAATTCATATCATTTATAACTTTTACATAATTTATATAATTTCTTAACACTTTCAATGTCATAAACATATTGGTTTCATTAGCTGTAGCAGGTGTTTCACTGAAGAATTAGAAACAATCATATACTGCATTTGCTGAAATAAAATAGCAGACCCAATGTGCACTCAAGGAAAACAGTGGTAACCTTGGCACTTCAGACTAAGTCTGTGCAGTTCAACAGCCTCACTTGTCTGATGCAAATATCCAAGGAATAAATGAGAAAACAGAAAATGTGTTATACAAAAGGGCAAAAGTGAGCAGAGATGTACCAATGATGCAATGGGATCATGTATTGCCTGGGAATAAGTAATTTTTCAGCAAGACTGAAAAGCAAGTAACTTGGACTGCATTTAAACTGGTATTTCAAAGTACCTGGAAGCATTGCAATGGCCAGTCTTGCAAGTCTTGTCAGTCTTGCGTGAAATCCACATTCATTCTCTGCTCTGGAGGAATAAGAAAGAGCATCCTCTTTGATATTTGATATTCATTCTTTATACAAAAGTTGGTGGAAGGTGTTTCAGTACAATGTACAGATAAAAAATCCTTATTTTTTTAAAAAATAATAAATTAATAGAATGCATTTTTTTCTTTTACATTTTAAATTATTTTGCATTGTTCATACACCTTTTTGATATTTCTTCACTTTTCTTATTAGGATTTTTAAGATGAGATGATTTCTTTTCTTTTTCCCAGAGAAAATAATATGGCTGGAAAAAAGTATAAAAATAAAAACTTTTTGCTATATTAGCTGGTAAAACAAAAGCTGCCTTCCTACAGATCTGGAGTCATTTGTATCAACAGACCATTGTGATTACAGCAAGAGTTGATTGCTAGTTTTAGAACAAGGACAAAAGATTTATTTAAAGAAATGGAGATCTAATTAAACAAATCAGTGCATTTCTCTAAACCATTGTGGAAAACACCTTATAAGGTTTTCCTGATCATTAGGCCATCCTTTCAGAAAATGATCAACAATTTGGCATGCAGAAGAAATTTTATGGGAAGAAGTTAGTATAAACTGATAGGAGAATTATACGATTAAAAAAAAAAGACTTTTCTGCTGATCTAACCAGTAATACTCATCCAAATCTGCTGCACATGAAGAAGCAGACCAGAAAAACACTGACAAATTCAGAGGAAACATCCTTGTCTCAGACTGCATGCCATTAAAGATGCAGAACTGAGATGTGGCGGCCTAAGACATCTTGGGCACTTACCAGGCTCTTGCTATTGGAACTAAAAACTTTTTCCAAAATGTAACCACAAGACTTAATACTTGTTAAGTGGCATAAGGAAAACACCAACTGCAGAATTTTCTGTTGGATATGGGTGCAATTTGGGACTGTCTATGCAATATAGATGACACAAAATGCTCATCACAATGGGCAGCATTATCTGGTTCTGATTGACATGATTTGCCTGTGTGTGACCTTAGCATCGCTAACACTCACCTCACAGCCTTGGCCAAAGGCAACAGGCAATCCACCTGTTCAGAGTCCTCAAGGCACTGAATGGGAGGAACCCATGCTTTGGGAATTAATGAAAACAAGAAAAATATTTGTACAAAACGTTCTTCCACATAAAATGGACAGATCTGGGTCACTGTTGAAATCAGTGACTCATCTGGATTTGTAATTTGCCATGAAATATTCTTGGATAAAATTGCATACTCAGAAAAGCGATGATAGACAGGACCATGTGTACTTTTCTGTAAATAAGGAAAACCAGAACATAGTTGAGGAATCTGCTGGCTACTAACTACAAATTGAGAGAGAGAAAAAGATAGCAATCGGGCTTTTTCTTGGGGGAAAAAAAAAAAAAAAAAAAAAAAAAAAACAATCAACAGCAAAAACCACAACAACCTCTTTTTCTAGTATTAGAAAAAGCGATTGTGTGATTATTGTCATGCAGGGTTGTATTATCTTCACACACTTCCAGGAATATCAGACTTCACTCATGTTCTGCATCTTTCACAGAGAGGGACAGAGGACTCGGTGAGGTCTCTTGCTTTCTTGCCTTTTTCAGTTTTAATTGTGTGTATTTTTGCTGGCTGAGAGAGATGGTCTGAATAGTGTAGCACTGTGAAAGGTTTCCACGCATTTGGGAATATGAAACAAAGGACTCGATTCACTCACCAGCATTTGTCTTACCACCTAGCAGAATTCATATACCTAAACTGGATGCTTGTGTAAAGCAGTGGGAGAACATGTACCTACAGGAACCTACACCAGAAGGGTAGGAATGGTGTGCTGCAAGAGCGTGTGTACTGCTGCTGCTGCTTGGTCTAACGAGTGCTTCCAGGTCTTATGGGGTGCTCCAGCAGATTTAGCCATTGAAAAAAAGCTTTATCAGTGGAAATGTGCTGGTTTCATGACTAAAAGAGGCACCTTACTGTTAAATTTACACATGCACATGCCCTTGTGAATCCGGGCAAGGCTGGATAAATTTTGGGCCTTTTCCCTTTGAAATAACTCATGAAAATCAGTGTTGCCAGCAATCCTTCTGGAGTCACTGAATTATGCATGTTAAGTAAATTCAATTAAACTAAAGCCCCTTTCTTCCTAAAAAGAAATAGCTGAGTTCTTGAGTAGCTGACTGAAGCAGACACTGAAAATAATAATTCTGCCAGTCAATGGGATCATGTGTATGTTCTGTTTCACACAATCTGCTTTGGCTTCCAAGGAAAGGCAAACAACGTTACATGGTAAGAAATCCCTCAGTTGGGTTAGTGATAGAGGAGGCAACCCCAGTGCATTGCTGTAAGCAGCAACGTGTGAATTTTCTATTCAACATAGCAACAGTGGTCTATTTATTCAGCTTATGTGCATAATTAGTAGTAAAACTAAGCAGTTTTTTTTTTTTTTTTTTTTTTTTTTTAACATACAGTAGTTATTCTTTATGGGTCTGGATTAAGAACAAAAATATTTCCTTTAGACTTTATTTGAGTAATGCTTTCTTAAGGTGAGCTCTGGCAAATGCCATAAAAAAATATAAATCTGGAAACCTAGGAAGTATAGAAAGCGGAAGGAAATTACCTCAGTTTGGCATGAGATACAATGTTACTTTCTTTAAATAAAATGCATCCTCTGTCCTTAGGAACCCCTTACAGGCTAATTTAACATTTCATTGTACTCTGTCACTTACCTTTGCTGCTGCCAGGCCCACACAAGGCAGCTGATATTGTATCTGCAGTTACAAAGAGCTTATGTTTTCACATAATATTTTTCACTTCTTTTAGAAAACATGGTAGCCTGGCACTTTTAGTCAGAAATGTTCTTTTCCTTACAAAAGCAAAATAGCCCATAATGGAATGTGCATAGATTAAAAGACTGTAGGTAAATGTAAAAGATATGATGTGATTGTCACCAAGCCTGCAATTTAACTGGATGCACTACCACATTAGCTGTGTTTTTCCCTCGGCTATGCTTACCTAAGCAAGCAGAAAAAAGTTTTAGAAAAAAGCTACTGGTGAACTGAAGCCCTGGGAGGAAAAGTATGCTTGACACAGGTGATATTCTTAGTAAGGCATTTTAACATGTGATAGGTACTATGTAGGTAAAAAGTGTAAAAGCCAGTAGTGCTGTTCATGCCAGTTGCTATAACTCTATGTAAAACCGAACCTACAATTTGATCTGAGATTCCAAACATAGCATTAGAGATTCCTAGTCTGATATCATATTTAAGTTCTCCAAGTTGAATTCAAATCAACAAAGTACATATAAAATCAACATAGAACTAGCTAACCAACAGATCTCAGATCCCACTTGCTCTTAAGTACTCATCCCCCAGTGAAGATATTTCTAACAAGGTTGTGAATGGGCATGGATCTGTGCTAAATACTGTTCAATATCTTCTATAAATTATCTGAGCAAAAGACCAAACTGTATCTTGTGAAATTCAAGAAAGATACGAAGACTAATAACGTGATAGTTGCAGAAAATGACATGCCATTTCCATGGAGTCATAGGAATGGTTTTCTCAACCTACTTTATGGGAACTGCATGTTTAAAAACATCGACAGATGGAAACATGCAGCAACACTACAGAAGGCATGTATTCATGCAAGACTGTGACCTGGCTGAAAGGCCATGAAGGGTCATGGGGGATAGACAAATGAACATGGACTTCCACTTGTGCTTTTCACATTTTAAGCTTTAGAAGAAAAGCACTTTCAAAACACTAAGTATGACATAAGAACTCAATATCATGCCAACTCTGCTATTCTTCTACCAACAGGAAAAGGAGAGAAAAGGTTTCTAAACAAACATAGAGGCAGAGAATATATAATAACAGAAAGATAAATGTATTCAAACAGAACAACAAAGCAACTTTTATATATTTTATAGAGCAATATTTTATATATTACTCTATAAGAAGACACTGAAGTTGGTTTAGATAGGATTCAAACAAACTAACAATTGCCATTCTTCAAATTACTGTCACACTCCCCAGTAGTATTTCTCATGCTTAAGTTTCTTAACAAGTCACCTTTCTCTGAACTCCTCACTTGTCTATATGGGTAATTAATCAGTCAAAAACACTCAAGTATAAAGTTGATCTGACAAACTCCATTGAGAACACGTGTGCTGTAATTTCCCTGAATCCCTGGTGAAAGAACGAGTGCTAGCTAAGCCCAAAGGTTTATCAAAACACAGTGATAAATCCCAGATGTGATCTCAGCTTTTAATGCTTTCTATTTTGTTAATGTCTCCAAAACCACTCGTGGGATTTTTGCTAGGTGTTTTCTTTCTTCCCCCCGCTTTCCCAAATTCAAAGTAAGTTGGTCTGGCTTCTGGTACCTGGCACAGTGGCATGCTTCCTCTCAACAACTGTAAGCCTGTCTGAAAAACAGAACAACATCTTTGAGATGGGGTGTTTATATGGGCAACTTTCAGCCACTGAAGTGAATGTGGCCCCACCTTCAAAGAGACTCCAGAGCATTGCTCACCTGATAAAAGCATTAACTGTTTGGGGTTGACTTGATTTACATGAAAGCAGCCAGCTCATTAGCTGAGCTGAATCCAAAGAAGTAAATGTAATGTCCAAGGATATGTTTTCCTACTACTTGAAGTCAATGTTGCTGCAGCTTTCCTCAGGGTAAGAGTACAAAGACTGCAGTGATAAGGCCTTGCAGAACCCCCAGCAGCTGAAGGAGAGCAAGCTGTTGAAGAGATTTACATCAGGACTACTGAGGTCAAAGAAGTTAAATTAATGTAACCAAATCTTAGTGGATTGTACGTAAGATAACGCTTTATAGCACTGCATGTATAGGACTAAACTATACACATATTTCACAGAAATAATAATTTAATGAGCAAGGGGTAAATGGAGAGGTTGGCATATACATACTGATCCCTAAGAAATCTACATTTTTTTTATTTTTCAAGTTCTTTAGGTGTCTAAGCTATGTGTAAAATTATACCTAGTTATTTATATATGTAAGGCCTCTCCTCTAGAAGTAGCCTTCAAATGTTAAACTCAGATAAGATATATCTCTCTGGTCACTAGAAAACAAGTTCTTCCTGCTAGGACACTGCTCTTTCATTATATATATAAGCATATATTAAGAATATGACATCTTCACTACCTTACAATAGAATGTCTCCCTCATCATTTTAATTCTTATATTCTACTTGTATTCTTTTTGAGATTTCTTGCTATTTAAACACTTGTCACATACATTTGGACACTGGAAATACCCATATTTCCTCTCCTTTTTGTCAGGTATTTATATAACTTTGCATTTTACTGTCCTAGAGTAGGACTACATTTATATTAGATTTGTAAATTATTTTTTTCCACCATTGTTTTTTTATTGATTTAAAAGACAATACAGTGAACAAGACAATATATATAATATGTTTAAATGCATATGTATATGTTTAAGTATAAGTATATTTAGTTATATTTGTGCTTCTGTTTCTTTCTAGAAATCCTTATGGGCTTGATTTCTTATGAAGTTGGTCAGGCAATGAGAATTTCACTTGCAGAAAAATTTAAATCTATGAACATCTAGCATTAATCAAACAAAAATCATAATGGGTTAAAGAGGGAGACTGCAAACTTGAGAAAACAAAGAACAGAGCATGTCTATGATTTGTGGTAAGCACTGTATACCCAAAGGCCTTGTTTTGCCACTTTAGAGACAAGCAATTTAAAAGTTAATGTCAGTTATTCTTTTTCATTGACAGGAGAATATAGTGCCCAGGTAAAAACACTTTAGACCCTAAATTTCAGTTTTCAAATTGGCTATTCAACTGCAGTCTTATAAATACTTTTCAGATTTTACGTTCACTGCATTTAGTGGACTGAGGTTATAATAGGCTACTGTGCAAAACTGTATGACTTTCCCTGACAAATTATATTCCAGTCCTGGATGCTTAATATTAGAATTTTATATTATCAAATTCCAAGAGTGGAAATGTCGTTTTCCAGTGTTAATATATAACAACTGTGCTATACCTCTTATCACAGTGCAGACTAACATTTTTGTATAAGGGAGCTTATATAGGCTCTACTCTCCATGGATATATTCCTTTATTTTAGAAAAATAAGTCAATATATATAATAGGTTGTTTAATCTTGCCACAAATTAATTTTGCCAGGCAGTAGTAAGAAATATCCACATATTCATCTTCACATTGAAGTCTGAGTTTCTACGACAAGATTTGCTGATCTGTTTTAGTGTGCCACTGAATCTCCACAAAAAATCATTTTTGTCCTTCAGCTGAAGCCAGAAATAGCTTCTTCACTCTGTCTATAATGAATATTTTAACAGTAGTGAATGCTATAGCAGAGAGCTTGGAGCACACTTCATAAGCATCTAAGCAGAGCAAAGGGCAGGGAGGGAACTGCAGAAAGAGCATCAGCCCTATGGTAGTGGAGGTTTATCTGCAAATGTAAAGTTCCTTTTCCTACTTTACCAGCTATGATAGATTTACTGACAGAGTTTCTTTTAGTAGTTGATACAAAATGCTTCTATCTGGGGTGAAAATGTGGACTGAATTTTCTGTTTCTATAACTTTGGAGAGGGGCCCATGACAGGGCTATAAGTCTAGTATGAGATGAATCAGAACTACTGTATGTGCACCACTGACTTATTCTGAAGGTGTGTAGAGGATCTCAATATTGCATGTACATTTGCTGCAGAGTGTCTCTGAACTATGCCCAGTGACACTGCAGAAGCCATCAATTAATGTCTTGGATTCCCTTGCAGGGCCAGTATCTTGCCTTAGCAGATGAACACAGGAAAATCAGTCTTCTACTTCTCAGCCTCTGCCATAAGAGATCCACAAACAGGGACTCTCTGGTGCTTATCTTGTTTGGAGGAGATGAAGTATTTCTTCAAGAGGAAGTACAAGATATTTCTCTGATATCATTCAATCCAGGGTAAATGTAGAGTATAAGAATTAGTACAATTCTACCTAAATGTGAAGAATATTGTACCCATTATGCTAAATTTTAATGTACTTGCAATGTTAGCTAGGCCTCTTCCATGTTGCTCCACCATATCTTACCTGGTATCTATCTAAATATTCATTCAAGTTTTAAAAAATCCAGACATCTCATTCATTTTCTTCATTTTTCTGTCATGAATATCAGTGTTTATCTTCTAATTTTCCCACAGTTCATGATAGACTTTCTCAAAAACTTTCTAAATAAAAAATTTGCAGGAAGTTAGTTTTTATAAAAGTTATTTTGTTGGGTAGTCTAACAGCTGAGTGAAGTACTTTAAAGACTTTAAAATGCGTAGTGCATTATTGATTCCTTTTTTAGAAGTTAAGAAAAAAGACAGAAATATTTTCCTGCCAGAAATAAAGTGATAATTCAAGACTCCATTATCAAATAAGATTAGTGAGTTTTCCTCCTCAAAGAGTCTGACCTGGGTACATCAGAGGAAGCATTTTGAAGAAGCCACGTGTTAATTCAGTTAGTCTTGAAAATCTGGATGATGCTGGGTCTTCTTTCTTTCTTCTTACCCACTTATCCAACCCATGCTGAGGCCAGAGTCCCACAGGCCTCTCCTGATTTGCACTGCTGTGTCTTGGAGGAATACCAGGGTGAGAGAATGGGACATTGAAGAAAATGTGAGGTGGCTTTTTAAGTTAAAAAAAAAAAAAAAAAAAAAAAAAAGGAAAATCTGAGTGTCTAATGTAAGGCAAAAGTATGTTTTAACATGATCAGCAAGGAAGAAGCAGGAGGAATGCAAGACTATATTTCTGCCTACCCCTTAGCCAACTACCTGGGCATCAGCTCTCACCCCTGTTGCCTGTCTGTCCAATTACCTTTCAAATACATGACAGTTATAGTTGTCTTGCTCTTGGATATATTTCAGGCCTAGAAGAACTTAAGAATGTGTGGGAAAACTGTGATTATAGAGTTTGTCAGAAAGCTACCTTTTTGCTACAAAGTCCTGCTCCAAAAAGTAAGTTCTTATGTATGCGCCACCTGCATGCTCACAGTCTTTTCCTCTTCTTTTCTGACTAACCCTTCTTCCCCACATAATTGTGAAGGGGAAAAAAAAAAAAAAATTACCAAATGTATACTGATATGATAGTATGTTCAAATATTTAAAATATTATCTGAAAAAAAGTATTTTCAAAAATACCATGATGGAAAATATTTTTCATGGGAAAAAAAAAAATAAGTATTTTATCTAGAAAATCACTGATAAATGGTAATGGATTCAAAAGAACAATTGTGCTAAAATTGAAAACTCAAACCTCTGTTCTAATTCTATTTGCTTATAGAGTCCCATTTGTCTTACCTGTTTACAGGATAGGGGCAGGCATTCATTCATTATGCTGTGAAACAAGAAGAATCCTTGCATTAGTTAGAAACTTACATGATGGAAAGACAGAAGTATTTTTCATCTTTCTCTAACAACTCTGACTTTGGCATATCGGTAAGATTATAAATGTCCATATTTAAAACAACAAAGTCTTCTTTTCTAAAATGAATGACACTATCAAAAATTTCCTGTCTGCTAAATGCACGGAAAATTAATATCCAACTTAAAATAGAGTATGTAGTCACTCTTATCCTAGCCTCTTTCTTCATTTTCCCCTTCCACCCTCACCCTTCTTATGCCTTTTCTCATTCATTTCTTATCACCTTACTCAAAAGCTTTTCATGTCTTTAACCTTTCACCCTCACCTTTTACTCCTTCTTGAATTTGGACTGGGACCATGTCATATAAGTAGTTCATAATTTCTTCTCTCTCTCTTTTTTTTTTTTGTTTAAATTTTTAACATCATGTTGCACCTTTAGGAGCCCTGCTCTCAATGAAGTTATTCATAAAGCATTCAGTGTTTAAATTTGTAGTCACAGTACTGGCTGTCTCTCTGTCTCAGAAGCAGTGTGAAGAAGTAGGTCTTATTAAAACTCCTGACTGAAAATTATAAAGTCCGTGATGGAAGGGCCATCTCGTACGTACAGTCCGTGTTTGTACGACACTTAACTGAATTGGACTCAAAGTCAGGTTTTCTAAATTTCAAACTCTCATTTTGCCATTTACATTGTTAGTAATAACAATAACAGCATAAAACAAAGCAAAATTATTGCAGGAGGCTTCATTTCCTTTTCTTATAATATGAGCAATGTATTAAGATTATTTGATATGTTTGTTTACTTGTTTCCTGCATATTAGTTCAGCACTATGTCCTAGAACATCCAACATAAAAGCCAAAATCCTGAATTTATGATCACACATCTCACTATTTTCAAAAATTTATTTTCGTTCTTTGTATGCTTTAAGTAAATATAAGATGCTATAGTAATAATATAAAGGACAAAAATGATTTCCAGTTGCAAAATTTGTATTTAAACCTGTAAAGGTTGTTCAGACTTCGGGTTTAGTTTGACCACTACATATGCTCTACATATGTCAGCACTTCACCTATGTATATTAACTCTCCATATTTAAATCCACAGGTTTCAAAAACAGCCTCCACAAACCAGGCCTTTGAGCCACGTTGGCCCTGAACTGCATCTATTTTAATAATTCTACCTGACAGAAACTCTGTGGCAGAGCTGGGATTAGACTATAATCATCCTGGCTTAGTCATGTGCATAGATTATTTCTAAAATTTCCCTCAACATCCAGGTTCCCATAGCTGATAAAATATATATTAAAAAAAAAACTATGCTTTCTTATCTTTTTAATTCTCAGCAGCATTCTCACTGTAATCTGAAACACATTCTTAACCAAACAAAACAAGTTGACCCCTAAACTGTGCTTTCCTGTAGTAGGAATTTTCGTTCTAACCCAGGAGCTGGGCATTCAGTTTTCACAGCTTGCAGTAGACTCTCAAATGAAAGTATAATTTCTTAATTGCATTCTGTAACAGCATGCCCAGAGTAAATATAAGGTTACATTTCAGTGATCAGAATTTCAGGAATAAAAACAAAATTTGCATGAATAGGAGAAGACAATTTTAAATGTTTTATTATATTTCCCAGTACCACATTCCTGTTCTGGAGATCTTCTCTGAACTAATGGCAGCTATTATGTACATGTTCCACTGCAAGCCAGCCCTCCACAGCTCTCCATCACCATTTTGCTACGCTGGTAAAACGGTATAAAGCAAACAAACAAACAGCCTTTTTTCCAAATCTGCTGCTGCTATTTTCCTGTCATTTTCTCAAAATACCTGAATTTGTCATTGTCATCTGCCCTCACCCATCAGTTCTTTTCATGCTGAATAAGCAGAGCTGTAATTTTTAGCATTAAAAGCATTATCTTTTTTGGTTAAGAAAACATTGCTCTAATATGTGCAGCAAATGAAATAAAAATGCATTAACTAAGCTTCAGTTGTATTTTGCTTCCTCCATCTGGTACCATCCAGTCACACTTCCATTCCAATCATTTGTAGCAGACTTTCAGAAAAAATCTCCCAGGGACCCTCAGACACAGAGGAATTTGCTTGATAAAGCAACTACAGGCTCATCTGCCTGAGCATGGAGGAGCAGAGAGGCACAAGAGCAGACGGGAGAGCCCCAATAACCTGCCAGGAGGAAGAAGCCCCTGCCCGGCCCCTCCCTGTGCTTCCTCAGGGGAGCCTCAGGCCCATGGGCCAGGGGTGACCCCCATTGCCTGACTCCGAGGGAGAGGCCCTCTGGGTCTCCTCTCAGACCGAGGGCATTACCCTTGGGGTGTGGGGTTACTCTGGGATGTGGGGGTGAGCACTGGGGGATTGTACAAAAGCATGGGTCATCAGGGCCTACATATCAGGGGTAACAGCAAGAGGAGACTGGAGAGTGTGTATTTGTGTGGCTGTGTATGTCAGCATGTAACCACGAGTGAACATCAAGCCAGAGCAGTCCGCGAGCAGGCTGGGTGTTGAGGATGCAAGTACTAGTGTGGCCATTAGTCTGGGTCAGATACTGGAGAGATTAATGGATGCTAATGAACTTTCATCCTGAGAACTTTCAGCCAGAGAATGAGGAGGAGGCCATCAGTACTCTCTGTGTTAGTGTGAGTGCTGTGTTTTCTGTTGCTGCTATATAGATATCTCTTTTTATATTGTATGTGTTTGTGTGTCAATTGTGAATATGTGTTTAGCCTCACCACCAGGTGGACCTGGGAACACAGATCTGTGGCAGCCTGACTTCTGTTGGGCTACCAGTTTTGGGTGCCCCTAAAAAGAAAATAATAATAATAATAATAATAATAAAATAGCATGGTACCTCTAAGAAGCCCCAGAAGCTGCAGAATTATCACACAATAATTCTCAATATTGTCAGCATTTTCCAAAATGATTAGAGGGTTGTGGACATGAACATGAGGCTAAAAAATGGTGCTTTTTTATTTCTTACAGCCTTCAATTGGCAGCTAGAACCCTTCCTGGCACGTAAAACAAAAATCATCTGGTTATAGCAACATACACAATAGCAACTACTGAACTACTAGTCTGTCAATATGTTCATGATAGATTTTGAAATGCTAAGACAAACCAAAATTGAAATGCTTCTGTGCACATCCAGAAGCAAAAATGTAGTTACCTGGGGATTTAGGAAATTATATTAATAACTACAGAATTACGTAAGCAGTGACTAAGATTCAAAAACCACTGTCTTGAATTTGATTCTTGAATTTTTCGTAAATTCAAATTCCAGTGCCTAAGCTTTAGTATTTACTAAAATGTACTGTGATTAAGTAAGCCATTAAGAACATCAAAATAAACAAAATAAAGAACTGTAAGAAAAAATAAAGACAACCCCCCAAAACAAAGAAACAAACAAACAAAAATGACCATTCTGAAAGCAGAAATTGGTTAAGAGAAGTTGTCAATGAACTACAAAGCTAGGTCCCTGGAATTTGAATCCTTTTTTTGAAACTGGGTGGCCTATGCCTAAAACTGTGTTTTGTATTTTGGTCTGGCATTCGCGTAGTTTTTGCAGTGATACTCAATATATTATTGCAAGTTAGCAGGACTTACTCAAATGCAGAAACACATCCTATTTACTTCTTTTCTTAGCCTATAGTTTCCTACAGTGTCACTTGTTTTTGCTCAGAAGAAACCAAAATATGCCTGGAATTGTAATTTGGAAAAATTTTGTAGACTTGTGGTAGTAGTGGCATTGACTACATGCCATAAAGCTCTTTAATGAGCTTCACCATCTCCATATCAAGTTCTGCAATGAATGCAACTTGATCCCCAAAGAGCCCTTTTCAGAAACCATGCAGCCTTTAAAGGGCCACATATAATATATTAACTCTATTTTGATGAAAAACAAATCTGCTAGATATTTAACAAACTTCATCCTGACGTAAAAACTGGTATATGGTGTTGATCTTGGCAAAATAGCCTCAGCCTCCTTAGAAACTGTGATTTTGTATTACCATCCCTTTTCAATAATAACGAACATAGGGTAATCAGAAATGTTATATGCAGCAAAATATAGTATATGCAGGAAATATGTTATTCTCATGCAAAGCAATGAGGACCAGGTCCCCATTGCTATAAATCAAAGCAGGACCACTTAAATGTATGGAACTATCCCAAGTTATATCAACTCAGGCATTGCGACTGCAATCTACTTACTAGAGCTAAAGGATAAAAGGATAAAGGATAAAGAACCATATTAAATTATCTTTCTGAGCAAGACTTCTGCTCCATGTTGTTTCCGTGATGACCTATGTATGCTCTTAGGAAAATATAAGCAGTCATTAACAATGATGAAACTAAGTGACATAAATTGAAGTCTCTTTTATATTCTAAGGGTGTTGTAACCGAGAGTCAGTACTGAAGAGTAGAAGGAAAATTTCCCAGACACAAAAGGAGAAGACAGGTCTAGATTTCCATTTAAAAGTTAAAAGACACTTTGATCTTTTTTTCAGAGAGAGCTCATTTGCAAAATGTTGTGATGGATCTAGTTTAAGTTAATAATCTCCACCCACTTCTCCTCTTCTTATCTTATATGGGATAATTAGGTCCATACCCAACACCATCTACAGTAGAAACCACCCGGAAAATATTGTACATAATGCATTAAGAAAGATTCAGGTAGAAGTTAGCAATGACAACAGATTCAACAGCATATCAGGAGGTGCTATCACACAGCATCAGTGTCCACATTATTGGTGGCCTTGTGTTCCTTCTTATGAGCCCACTCAACACCTCTTGCAGTGAAGGAAAATCATCAAGCCTATCTATCTAGTCAAAAGAGTTGGTCTTAGAGAAAAAGTAGGTGTAAATCCTGTGACCTTTACTACATATCCTTCCTCATAGCAGCTGAGGGAGCAGGAAGGCCCACTAGATGTAGGGAAGTAATTGTTGAAATCACCACATCTCTTAAAACAAGACAGAAATGATCAGACTCTTCCACCAAAACATTTATAGAGGCCTGCCTGGGGAAATGAAAAACCTCCTCTTCTGAATCTAAGAACAGGAGGAAAAAAAAAAAAAAAAAAAAAAGGCAGAAAAAGGATGATAGAAAAAGATCCGTGTTCAAAAAGAATTGTTGACACAAGAAAGTCCTGAAAGAAAACAGTTTGATATAACATATAATTGAGATGAAGAGCCCTTCTCTAGTTCCTTTATGACCTCAGGCACAGTGTGTGGAGGAGCAAAGCCTGGGTACACCCACAGGTATATGATGTCTCCATAGCATGAGTGTAAACAGGCGCTTGAAGGAGAGCTGCTGGATGCACCTATGTGTTTGCTACTAGAAGTGCATTCAGAGACCTGTCAAGAGTCTTGTTGAGTTTGATGCTACAGCATAATGAAGCAAGAAGACCAGGAAATAACTACTGACATGTTGTATTCCTTGTCTATAAGTATTTCTGGTTTATTACATATCAGAAACATCTCTGCCAATTTGAGATGCAAATTAACAAAGCAGAGGCCATTTATAAAATGGGTGGTCATGTTGACTACCAATATCGCACTCTTTCTTAAGCCAGTAATTAAGACTCAGAGAAGAAAGTTGTTTTTTTTAAGGGCATATAATGACTGTGCATTTGTCTGGTGTCCATACAAACAAGTCTTGTGTGTTAGTCTGTCAGATATCACACTTGTTCTGTCAGATACCAGGGTCAGCTGTAAATAAGACATAACAGCACAACTCACCCTTAGTACACATCTAAAGATGTGACTGTTACTATGCTTTACAAACAGTTTTCTGCTGCTTTCAGGGAAAGAATGAAAGGTTTGCTCATAATCAGACTCTGAGGAAATTAAATTAAATGCCTGCATCCTACTGAAATGCAGTTGAAGCCTACTGTATATGGACATTGATATTATTTTCCTATATGCCTTTCTAATAAAAGAAAAACAAAGATGTCCATTCTCTGTCTTCTCATACATCAAAAATCCTTAAGAAGAACAGGCTCTATAAACATAACATTTTGCTAATTTTGCACATCCATCAGTGTAGTTGTATGCACTCAGTATGTGCATATATAGCTCACATGAATATATTTATCCAGTATCTAGTGAGCCTAGCTTATGAAGAAATCATATGCAGTATCTCTGATCTCAAAGACAACAGAAGAGACAAAAAGACATATGTCTCCCATAGGAATGGGTGCACTTGTACAAAGATGTTCCACTCTCAGTGAGACTGCTTCTGCTCTTTAGAAGGGTGAATTTCATAAACAGCCTATGCTGTTTCTCTGTCCATCAAAATCAGTGACATTAAATGATATTGTTTGGAATATAATTTCCTGTAAACAAATTTACAGTTGCCATAGGATATATCAAAGTTAGCTTTCACATGTAATGTACTCAAAATATGGTGTGGCTGGGAAACTGGTGACATTCCTGCTTTAAAAAAAAAATTAAAAAAATAATAAAAAAAAAAGCATCTTGTCTTAATCACTAGGCCAGCAGCTGCAATAAAACAAATGTATAGACAGTAATGTCGTGGACAAAGAAAACAACATAAAAATTATTTTCTTTTGTCCAATTGCATGGACTGAACAAGATACAAAGATCAGGCTAGTTAAATTCATAGTAATTTAGCTACATTTTTTGCATTTGCAACTCATAAGAAGTATCTTCACACCATCAGATACATTTCAGATGTTTTGGAAGAGTTGTTTATTCTCTTTGCCATTAGTTTCCTCCTCTCAGTCTTGTCTTAAGTATGATGGACAGTTGTTCCAGCTGCATTAGAAAAGGAAGATCGCACACAGTCAAGTTGCCCTTCTTCTGATCCAAACTCCCTGAAGGCTTTCCAGTTCTAAAGTGGGAGGATCATGGTACAGGACACCGACAGTTTGGAGTTCAGTTATAGTTTGAGGCCAGCCATGTGCTATAGACATAGCCTAAAACAGAATACTGGTTGGGAGTTTGGGATATTGTACAACCTCTTTTCATCTGCAGTTGAATATCTAACTATAAGCCAAGATTGCTATATTGTCTGCTTGTCTTGAGGTATTAAGATCTTGTTCTTCCACAAACCAATCTTTCCCCAATTCAGTAACTGATACGCTCCTTCTGTGTACATTGGTATAAATTAACAGCAACTCTGCTGCCGGCAAACATAAGCAGTATGAAGGCTTTTGTATAGCATGGCCTCTCCTTTTTTGCACTCTACTGTATATATCCTGGTTTCTTTTCCCTCAGATACAGATGAATACTCATGCTAACGGTGCGTCACAGAGGAATCGAATTTCTCACATATGTATCTTTTTGACAACAGGAATTCTACCAGACATATTTTTGGATAAAGCCTGGTCAACTTTTCCAAGATCACACAGTGCACTAACTGCCCTTTGGATGAGATGCAAAGGACAATGTATTTGGTTATTTATCACCCTATGCTATCACAGGGCAAATGTATGCTGGGCAAGTAAATGACAGCAAAAAGCATTTCAGAGAATTGTATCCTGCCTAAAAACACTCTAAGTTTGAATGGACAGTGACCATTTAAGTCACCATTCCTTCAAGTCAGTCAAATGAAGGATTTCATCCTAAGAGTAAGAGAGAGGAATTGTTCACCCCAAATATTGTTCACTCAAAATTTAAAATGCTGATCTGTAGGTTACATAAGGAAATAATTGGTCTTTTGGACACACATTTTAAAATGCTCGGGGTAGTTCATCTCATAGCAGCAACTTTTCTATGTTTTAAACACAGCTAATATGATATTGCTTCATTGTTTGGCAAGGTCATTTCTCTTCAGAGAAATAAATAAATAATAATAATAATAAAAGCAGGCTTAATTTTCCTCAAAGACCAAGAGATAGGTTCTGAATTTGGAACCTAGCTGAATGAAATGAAAACATTCAAATAATGGGGCACAACTTGCCCCATTATTTGGGACATAACATACAAATAATGGGGCACTACCACAACCAGCTGTGGTGACAATGAACCTGAATTTCAAAAAGTATCAGGTGTTAAACCAGAAGGATGAAACAGGGGGCCATCTTAGCTCTAAATGACAAAATTTATCATCAAACTGCTATCAATCCTAATGAGGAGTGGTGGGTAGGTGAAATATAGGTTGCCACTGAAGAAAAATGCCTTCCGAGCCTTTCTCAAGAATATGTATGAAATTACAGTGCAGAAAAGGCTTGAAATGGCTGCTGAATCCTTGTCTGCTACACTGCTGTTTGTGTTTCTTTGCTTTAACTCAACCATTTACAAAGAACATTGCTTTCAGTACTCACCCAGCATTAGGTAGGATCAGTAGAGCCATAGCAAGAGGGAGAGGTGGAGGAGCACCAAGGGGAAGTAAGCATTTCCTCGGCCTAAAGGCCACAGCTGACACCACTGAGAGCTAAGCCTAGCTCCAGCAGGGCCTAGGAAGGAGGCAATGAGAGTTACACAGAGCCCCAGGGGAGGGCAGCCCCTAATTAGTGCAGGTGTAAGAATTGCACATGCAACTAATTGCATTGATAAGGCTGCTCTGTGACAGATAAATCCCATTATTTGGCTTTATTGCCAAGAATGCATAAACTGCCTTAGAGAATTCTCTCTGAGAACAGCAAAAATTCCTATATCCTTCTCACATTTGGGGAAATTTTTGAATTTTCTTCCATGCTAATTTTGTCCTGCAAGCTTCTAGGGATTTTGTCTTTTCTTCAGGAAGGCTTGATTACTTCTGTTTCCAGAATCTTGTCATTTTTCTTGCAGCAAAGGTTGTTCTGGCTTAGGGAATCTTTTGAAATATTATTTTTCTTTACTCTTCCTACCCTTAGCCCTGACAGGTAGTTTGCTGGCTTGCTTTCCCTGAGTAAAAATCCTACTAGAGATTCTGCCATGAATTGTACATAGCTCTCCTCTTTTTCTTTCTCTGGCATCTCTCTCTCTTAGAACCCACTGCACCTCGTTCCCATCCCGGGCTTTCCTCTCATTCCCTCACACTGCTCCTGCTGTCCCCCATCTGCCACGTTCCTCTTCCGCACAACTCAAACTCACTCTCTGCACATGCAAGCAAAACCCTTTTCATACTTCTGTTGATTTACAGAGGCCACTTCAGGTCACTACCTCTTATGCCCATAAAAACATTTCTCTTTCTTGCACCCCTGTTTTGAGTGCAGGTCTCCACACGTTCCCCCAAGGGCCACCTGAGTGTGTGGAGATGTCCAGTCAGCCAGAAGAGATCCCAGAAAAAGTCCCTCTCCTGGGTTCAAGTCTCTGGCAAATACCTTGCTGTATTTCTGAAGTTTAGTTTTTGCATGGAATTTATAATAACAGGAAAGAGAAATATACAGTCTTTCAGTACTTGGAATGGCAACATGTCATGTGGCTAGGAAAGGTATGTCTGGGAGTATCATATAGCTGTTACTCAACCTGGAGACAGAGGAGCTTTGTGTGGTGTGCTGAAGCTTCTTTAGCAAGTCAGACCAAAATACAGACACATGGCTGAGGCTGTTCTGGCTTAGACTGACACAGACAAGTTTCACACCCAAGCATAAGTCACTATTTTTTCTTATGGCAACAAAATGTTGTGAAGGTAAAAAAATAAATCGCAACATTAGACTCCATGTTCAGTGCAAGGCAATCTTTCATTCTTTGCAATCTCATTCATGCAAGGACTGGGATAATTTTGTATTAAAGTAAGTAAGCAAACTAGAGATGAGATTTATGGACCATGCTCAGGCAAACAGGGGTCAGTTGCACACTATCCACAGACCTCACAAGGAAGAAACATGCTGCTTTATCCTGAAAATCCATCTTTCTGAAGATGTGAGATATTTTTTAGTATTATTAGCTTTCACGCACAATCAGATGAAGAATCTATAGCCACTCATATTCTCAATAGTAATACAGGAATAAGAATGTCATGAACAACATAAAATATTTGTTTTCTATAACTTTCTGATGTTTTGGCTTTCAGTGGTCTAGAAACTAAAAGAGGAAACAAGTTTTCTCTTAGATTAGCTATACAAATTACAAAGGTCTACTTGGAGCGGGATACTTCAACTCATGTCCATGCATAAAGAAAAAAGGACAATTAAGAGAGTCTTGTTGTTGTTATTGTTGTTGTTTTTCTTTGTGGTTTTTTTGTTTGTTTGCTTTGTTTTTTTTTTTGTTTTTTTTTTTTTGTGAATATCTGCATGTTTAATTTTTTTTTTCCATAATGTAATTGAAAAGGGAGAGATGGAAATACCTTAGCTATAAAGATTAACATAGGGTTTCCTATAAGTTGCCTTGTTTGAAGTAAAGGAATTTTCAAAGCCTACTTGGCAATAGTGCACCTTTTTGGTGAAATTTATGGTCAGAAAACAGCATTCTAAAGGAAGGAAATTGGCCAGTTTCTTCTTTCCATGCAGTACAGAAATTCCCTACACATCTTCAGTAGCATAGATCCTTTTGATGTTTAGGCAAAAACATCATTCACAAATGGATATACAGGTAACATATAAAACATATTTCTGGCAGCAGAAAACATAATGTCTTACAGAAATTGCATGTAAGCCAGAGTTTGAGGAAGAGATCTTCATGATTATCAGATGGATTCCTAGACAAGAGCCAATAGCAGTCATTCCACTTTGCACATGGTGAAGTTAAAGCAAAAAATGTATCACAGGCATTGAAATCATGCATTATACAAAAAAAGCCACCCCAAATTCAAGTCAATTTATAACAGAAGTTTCATTTTATTTTTGGCACTATTGCTGACTACATTACACTCTTAAGAATCTGTTAGCGATTTCGCTGCTATACAGTAATGCAGAATAACTAATTACAAATGGCAAAACAACTGCAGATAATGCAGTTTCGGTTGGTCTGAGAACAGACTTTCAGAAATAGCATTGAGAAATTCTCTGAATTTGAGCTCTACCCAGTCACAGAGAAGCATTTATCAATGCATCCATTTAACAATCAGGACAATATACACAATGACTTTTACTAAATGCAGCAACAAATGAGCTAAGCAATCCCCTACTTCCTCTTCCTCAAGAAAGGCATAGTTTCTATGGATTGTCAGTGTCTATGTAGCTAGCTCTCAGTTCAAGATTATTGTTTGTCTGTTTGATTGTTTTTCCACAGTGCACGGAGTTAACTTGATATTTGTTTTATTTTTCAGAGATGTCTGTCCAAATTCAGGATGTATTGTGATTTCTGTTATCGTATCCCATTGTTCCTTCTTTCACCAAGTGAAAATTATTAACACCTCCAATTAAAACACTTTATGAGATAATCCAGATATCACTGGAGGAGTTGCAAATAGGGTCTATGCTGCACATAATTACAGGAAATAGTAAAAAATAAACAAAAGTTTGTAAATAAAAGAAAAGTACAATAAGAGTTGATTTGAAATATTAGAGAGATTTGCTATTTCCTGTTACCCAGAAATTTTCTATTTTAGCCTGCATTTTAGTCTTGCACTGGTCCGCATTATTTCAAAATGTATCTTCTGCTGTCATTGCTGCAGAACCATCACATTGGTTCAAATACACCAGTTAGTTAGTGTAGATATATGAAAAGCAATTGCAATTGTCCACTAATCACCAAACAATGATATTATATGTAACAATTTTTGAACACAAGACTTTCTGGACTTCCCCAAACTTCCTTCCTCTAAGAAAGGACCTGGGAAGTCAGTATCCTAATATATTGTGCATAAGCATTTGGTATTCTTTAGCTGGACGTTATGTCCAAATAGTTTTGTCTAAGACATCCTCCACTTTTATTATTATATCCATATATCCTTCTATTAGTAAGCTGATAATAAATTAATAATAAACTAAAAATCTGCCTTTTTTTCAGAATAAACTAAAGATAATGCTTAAATCATACAAACACATTCCTCGAAGAATGTAATCTATTACTTATCTGTAAGTGCGTCTAAATATTTTCAACAAAAATAGCTTTGTTATGGCGTTAATCTATCATAACACATGAAAAACCCTATAAACATCTTTAGCCTAATTCCTGTGACAAAATTGTTCTCATAACTATTGCCATTTCCTGCAGCTTCAAAGTTCTGTCTGGAGAGTCTTCCTTTATGTAAAACCATAACTCTCTCTGTACTGACTTCCTCTTGGCTCTGACGCTAGCTCCAGTTCAGAGGAGGGTGATGTAACATTTATAAAGGCTGAAGCAGGTATGCTGATAAAACTTGTAGCCAGCTGCAGCTGTCTGCATCTGTTCAAGGGGAAACCCCTTGCTCAGTATGAAGCCTGAACAACTGAGCTTTATGAAAAAGTACTATATTGTGAGGCAGGCCTCTAGTGCCTGCTCTCCAAAGCTAGGAACAAGGTGACGGCAACACCTCCCCACAGCAGCAGCCCCAGCACACAGAGTGGGTCAGAACCACTGTGCTAGCAGCTGGTCCCATGCCCTCTCTACAATCAATCTCCAATTAAAGTTTGAAGGAAAAAAATAAAAAATCCCACTCAGAGAAGAAACTGAATCCTTTCAAGTCAAAGATACATATATGTTGGCTCCACATCACATGAAACTTTTCTGTTTATTTTTACCAGTACTTTAAAATTCTGTGTACACTTGTGCACTCAGGCACATTTAAAAGCAATACTTATTCATAACCTCTAGGCACCCCTGCTGTAAATAAATAAATAAATATTAACCACATTGACTAAAAATAATAAAATAAAAAATTCAAGCTAATACTCTGACACAGCTTAAATACTATGCAAGCCTTTAAGAATACTCCTTTGGGAGCCTGAAGCAGAGATGGCAGAGCTGTCTGCAGGGCATATATTTTGTTTTCGTAGCAATTTTCAAAGTTTCATCATTTTTAGTTTTTCTTGGAAATAATGCCAGAAAGGAACTGGGTGTCAAGAGCCAAACATTTCCATTCAAGAGGCATTCTGGTGACTGGGTGTTGAAACTATGGGCCTGAGGATCAGAATACATTTTATCACCCCTGAGTAGTCTGCAACAGGTGGAAGATGACCTGAATAGGATCTGTCATCATTTCAGCTCAATTCCCTCACTGCCATTCCACTGAAAGTGAAGCACCATGAGTAACTGAAAACCTTTTCTAAAGAAAGGCTTATTTACACTAAAAGGAACTTAACCAAAAGTATCCTAAACAATGGCATAAGGAAGCACTTCAGAAGGTAAGGGCATTAACAAGCCACTTTTGTAAGATCAAGAGCCTGTCTAGTCCTGTCTCTTCCAATGGTCTGTGACAGAAAGTAAAGGAAGTGAATAAGAAAAATAGAATATAGAATCATATACCCACCCCTTTACATAACTCCCACCTCTCAGTTAATAAATAAATAAATAATGGAAAATTAAGTTATTTTTGAAAAAAAAAAAAAAATGGTCTACTGACAAATCTTTTCATCTACTACAGACTTCTGCAACTGTTCAAGGATGAAATTTGTTTCTGCTTCCAGGAAAAATATCAGCAAATTTCAAACAACGGGACAATAGCACGGTTCAGACTCCCTATCTCTGTTGATTGGTATCCAGGCATGAATATTTAGTTATTTCCACCAAGACTTTGTACATATTTTCCAAGGTCTGGATCAGAATTCCCACCTACAAATACCAAATTCATGAAACTAATTTTTGTCACAATTATATCAGTGCAACTCTGCTGTAACTACAATGAAAACACAGTAAGATGTTATCATTGCTATTTATCTCTAGCTTGTCTTATTTATGCAGAAGAATGACTACAGCTAATTTTATACCCTGTGGCTCTGCTGTGAACTGCTCAGCTCCAGCCAGTATCTGGCTTCATTACTATCGCATTTCCTGGCTCCTGCTCCCCACAGCTCCAGCACTGCAGATCAGTGTGTTCAGACTAAAATGATGCGATTCGGTCATATCTCCAAAATGGTGTTTTCCCAGTACACTCACCCTTAATTCTTTGGTGGGGAAAAAAGGACAGTTTGTCTTTTAAATAGATGGATTCATGGAGTAAGAGCTCTGTCTTCCAGATTGGGAATGCTCAGAAAAAAAAGATGGTTGATTGCCATTAACCCCTGTTACCATTTTTCTTTTTTTTTTCCACTTTTCCTTTTCCTCCTTTTCCTTTACTCACCTTAGTAAATAAAATATCTTATACAAATTGGTGGGGGTGGGAGGGGGAGGAAAAGGAACACAAGGCAAAAGCACTAGGGGAAACATAATTTTATTTGGTTCTGAAATTTTCCCTGACTGCTTGCTTGAGAACCATTTTTGGTTATGTTTTTCCCTCCAAGCCATGATCAAGCTAATTTGGGGAACACATCTTCATTTCATTAGATCAGGGAAGAACACAATCTCATTACTCTAGGATAACCATATGCAACACTCAAGAAAGCCCTGAGAAATAAATAGGAAGGGTTTTGCCAGTCACAGTTGTGCAGCCTTGGCATTATTTTGTAGGTAAGCTCGTACAACACCTTCCTAATTGCCACCTAGCTCCACACAGCACTAAGATTTTTTCCCTGTGCTGAGCACTAGCTTGACACCCATGTGTTAATGAGCATTCATCAAGAGAATAAAGACCCCGTGCACCTGTCTGCCAAAGCTCCAGTGACATTAATGGGTTTCTTATATTGTTGTAGTTCAGCCACACTACCACAAGCAGAAAGTCACTGTGAGTTCATCCTTGTGAAACGTGAATGCCTGAAATCTTTATATAACCAGAGGTAGAGCACCACATGCAGGCTTCCTGGTTTGGAACTACTTTCCTGGAGGCTTGTTTTCCCCTGTGCCACAGTCATGCAGTCAGGAGCAGCTGGGATGCTGCTCTTAGAGCCCAGGCTTGAACTTTTCAGGCCCAGGGACAAGACATGTTCAGATATGGGGTTCTGGCCTCTGACATCTGCTTACTTGGTGGTCTGACAGCCCAAATCTCTCAAACTACAGTTTATTTGGTTCATTACCTGTTTTGCTCAATTCTTGCTTATGCTGTTACTCAAATAGGACAATCGGGCTTATGTTGTCAGAGGTAATGATTGTCATGTGTAAGATGTTTATTAATTGTACAACTGAAATGAAAAACACCAGAAAGACAAACAAACAAGAAACAAAGAGAAAAACATAAAATTCTATAAAATAGAAATAACAAGGTTAAATAGCACTAGAATCCCCCAGAGCAGGAGCAGGAGCATCACTGGATATATTGCAAAACTCACACAAATCATTGCAGTTAACAAGATCAAAAGAACTGAGCTAAAAGTACGTAGCAGAGTGTGCAGCAAAAATGTACCGGAGAAGGCTGTCTGTCAAGACTCTTGTAGATCTTCTCTAACATTAAGAAAAAGATAAATAGCTCTTTCAGATTTCTCTGTTTCACTTTTTGAGACTAACATAAACATTTTAACTGATGTTGCTTTATGCTAGTAGTTAAATGTGTTCAGTGAACTGAACAGACCAGGAGAATAGTTAAACTTCAAGTCTGCTGTTGTTCCTCAGCTTCTTTTTATTGGCTAGCTAAACCATCACAGAATCTGAGCTATTGCCCCATATTGCACAGACAGCTCCCTGCTACAGGTCATTCAGAGGTTCACTGTGTCAATGTCTTCCAACTGCAAAATTCCAAAATAAATGTCACCTGTGATAAAACACTGCAACTGGAGGGAACACCACAAATTTCTTAAGGCATGTTAAATATCTGGGCATGAGACACGAGATAAAAAATTAGAAACTAACTTCAAGGCAGTGTAAGAATCATCTCCAGATTTCTCTGGATGAGAATTAACAGAAATAACGTGATTCTTGTAACAAGCTTCATCCTAAATACATTCACTCTGTGGAATGAATCACACTGGCCATGGACCAGCCACCTATAGAGCAGGAAAAATCAATGAAATTGTGTACCAAACACAGTCTCCTTCACATACATTATTTGATAATAAGGTGAAACATAAGGACATCTGTTATACAGGAGGCCTTAAATACCAAGAATTAGTTTATTCCATTGCAATTATATTTATTTGCAAATACATTTATTTTTGACTAATGCTTATGCAGATGAAGCATAGAAAGCTTGCAATTAACAACTGTATTTGCAAGCTTTGTTGCTTTGTGCTGTTGATAGCTTCATTCATTTAGTTTAATTTTTTGGTGGCACAGCTTCTAGGAGATGACTTTTGTAGGCTCCAGAGAATTAAGTCCATTAACATAAAACTAGAGATTTTACAAAATCAATCCACTAGACCATCAGGCACCATAAAAATGACTAGGCATTTATGAAAAAGTCCTATCAAAGTCAAGAAAATAAGATTTATTCATATTTTGTTTCAGGATCACAAGAGACATGAGAATCCCTGGACTCATTCTAACGGAGAGGTTATAAAACCAATTAATTAAAAATCTAAATGTCTCTGTAGCTTGAAGAGTACCTTCTCAAATACTTAATTTGTTTTGTCACTGCTTATCAGCTTGGAGTGAAACAAGGTCTGAGAGACGTCACAGTGAAGGTTGTGCAAAACTGCAGTAGCTTCACGTTTTTCCATTCACTAAGGAACAATAAGTGCTGCCTCATCCTCACAAATAAAAGTTCCACGATTTGACTTACTGTTATGTTTTGTTTTCTGTGGAACAAAAATCTGTCATCTCTTGTCTGCCCTCCCCAGTCAACTTTGGTTTGGACATTTTAGAAGTGTTGCCAAGAAAAAGAGACAATGTAATTTATTGGCCAAAACTCAATAAATCTTAGTAAACTATAATTGCTTGGTTTTCATGAATATATTCCAAGAAAGTAAGCAATAAAGAGAGTGGTAAACAAAACCAAAGCAATGAACAGTCTGTCTGAAGAATGATTAACCCTCGCAGTAAAGAAATAATGGTTATGACTGACAGGAAACTTTACTGGAGATAATTATGTATAAAGTTTGCATTAGTTATTCTAACTTCAGACACAAACTTTTTTTTACTATTTGCACTCCTTATTTTACTTTTCACTTATCCTCATGCTTCCCAATACCTTTAAAATACTTAAATAATATTGCTTGCAAAGCCAGCTGAAAAAGTGACTCTTGGATCCAAAGAACTCTGAAGAATTTATAAGCTGTTTTTCCTTCTATCCTTGGAGCTACTGCCAGTAGAAGCCAAATCCAGACATTTGCAACTCAACACCAGGAATGACAAGCTAATCTCATCTGTGTTGTCAAGGCCTGAGCCAATGACCTCAGGCACAGGACATCTGACAGATGCTGAGCCACAATAGCTAATTCTATTTCATTTTATATAAAAGTTGTTTTAGATTATTGTTTTCTTATGTAGTGCTATGCTGAGATACAGCTCAAAAGAAGCAGTGAATATTTTCAGTTCAGACTAAAATTCCAGTCCCTACAAAGACTCTGGTAAGCATCATAACAGCTCAAAAAAAAAAAAAAAGTGTTAAGCAAGTCTTTAGAAATGCAGAGACTTGGTTTAGATAATCAGAATCCTAAAGTTGAGATAATGATGATGTATTCCACAAATGTACTTTATAAATCTCTCCACTCCAAACACCATTACAAAGTATTGTACTCTTGGAATTTTGTTCTACTGAGGTTAAGAACTGCATAGGAGCCCTACTTCATGTAATATATCAGTACCTCACTCTGTGGATAGAAATGGGAAATATAACAACAAAATGAAATATGAATGTCAATGAAAATACCTCCAAATACTTGCAAACCTTGCTGAAGGTTCAAGTCAGTTCAATCCAATTGCCCAGTCTCGATGAAAAGTGTTCTTTTTTTTCCTACCTGAAACACAGAAGGCAAATAGGATCTCAGTAGTGTTATGAAGATGGACATTTGGGCTCTGGCTATTATGTGTTCATGTACATGTGCTCTCAGAGATACTGCTTCCTAGATGTTGTAAAGCAGAAGGAAAAGCTCAGGTCAATCACTATGGAGGTAAAACAATACTTCCTGCCTGCCGTGGTGCTGTGTGGAAGACATTTACACTACAAAATGAGTTTCAGATTTATGAACTGAAATTTTGGACCTACTCATATTAAGGCATAGCTCCTCCTGACTATAATAAAACCAACATTTTACCCACGGAGAACTGCGAAAGAGCAGGAGGACATGATTGGGGTAACTGCCCAGACTCTTAGCCTACCCAGCAGTTGCCCATCCAACATTGTAAATATGCCTGTGGATCCTTGCTGCTTATCGAAAGAAAGGTGGCAGTGGTCTTCTCTCTAAAGCAAGTTGATTTGTAGCTTGTTTGGAAAACTAGCTCTATCATGACTCCAAAAGATGCATCTTGCCTGATTGCATAGCAGAGGAGAATCCTTCCACAGTGACAGCAACATACAAAATAGAAAAGGCAATTGCTTGGTAATCCCGTATAGCTGGGGTCTAGCTAGGAAAAGATAGAACCCAAGACTGTGCTCATTTTACACTGAAGAGTGTCTTTAGGAAGAGTATAAATTATGGACTCGAGATTATTAGAGATTACACTAGAGATTATTATTTCATGGAAATGACTGCATAAATAATGCAGAGCTACACACCATTCTTGTTCAAATATTGTTCAAGCTTTGAAGGCAACACTTTTCATAAAAGGCAATAAAAAGCATGACAGAAGATGAAAAAAGTTCCATTAATATACATATATGTAAATTGTCATACACATAAATGAACAGCATGTTCCATAGAGTTCTCTATCAACCCTATACTTCATATTTTAGAAATAGGGTACTTACAAGATTTTAATGTAGGATACTGGCATCATAGACAACAACATACACAGAAAGACACAAGGGATACTCTTACTCGTGTTATGTTGCAGTTATTAAGACAGTAAAAAGAGCAGAGAATTAAGAGTAACTGGTGAATTGAAATTTCTGAAATACCTTTTTATTTAAACCCACTTATACCAAATAAATATATATTTTTTAAAAAATCTTGTCTAATGTAAAGTGATAATTCTTCTCCACCTCTCTAGAATCACAGAATCACAGAATTGTAGGGGTTGGAAGGGACCTCAAGATATTGGGTCCAACCCCCCTGCCAGAGCAGGTTCCCTAGAGCAGGCTGCCCAGGTAGGCGTCCAGACAGACCTTGAATATCTCCAGAGAAGGAGACTCCACAACCTCCCTGGGCAGCTTGTTTCAGTGCTCCATCACCCTCACCATGAAGAAGTTCTTTCGCATGTTGTCACGTGTCCCCACAAACCACTGAAAACCACAAACCACTGAAAAGAGGTTGGCCAAATCCCTCTGTCTTTCACACTTCAGGTATTTATAAACATTGATAATGTATCATCTTTGTGGCCCTCTGCTGGACTCTTTCCAGGAGATCCCTGTCTTTTTTGTATCAGGGAGCCCAGAAGTGGACACAGTACTCCAAGTGTGACCTGATCAGGGCAGAGAACCCCTGAATATTTCAGTAGCCACAATTTAGTGTTGAGTAATGTCAGTGAAAATACCATTTAAATTTGAGAGATTTTTTTTTTTTTTGCATAACTTAGGACAAAGCTTTTTGTTTTGCAGCCAAGCAATAAATCCTAACAGCTTATCTCCCTAAGCCATCATCTTGACAGAGGCTTATTTTAATCACCTGAGAATAATTCCTTTAAAATATAAGCTCTTCAAGTTACAGGGTCATGCACAGAAGTTTTTATGACACTTTTTATGGTACTTTTACATATATAAATGCATTGCAAATTAGCATTTTGAAACCAATTTCTAAATGTTAAATATTTCATTTTCAATTAACTTTTATGTAAGTTGAATATTTGCTTCAAAGGATACAAATTGTCATTTCCTGAGTCAGTATAGCTATTATTGCAAAGCCAACAGAATGCTTTGTTAAAAACTTTACCTGAAATACTGCAAAATGCAAACCGTTTACAGCGCACAATGGGAAGAACTTTTATTATTCAAGAGCAATGCTACATATCCTTGAGCACCATCTATTTGAAATAGTTTATTAAGTACTTGCACACTTAAAAGAATTTCTAATTGTAATAAAATTCCATTTTTAGGAAAGTAAAATTGCAGACTTATACATCAAAAAAAAAAAAAAAGTTAAAATTTTATCTGAATTCTCAGTATAGACAAGACATACTTGAATTATATTGTGCACCTGAGCTCTTGAATTTAAGTCACACTGAGGATTTGTGTAAACAAAAGGTAACCTTGGAAGCAGCCAGGATGAGCATTAAAGCTCCAAAACATGGAGACATGTTTATTTTGTAATTAGTCACAGTGTTTATTTCTCTGTGTTTTGTTAGTTGCTTAAAAACAACAGAAATACCTCCACAACATCATACCCAGTTAAAGAGCTGGCATGGAATAAGAAGGAATTTTCTCCTTATTGTGTTAGTTCCTTGACATATGTCACAAGCAAGTCAACAAAAACAATTTCAAAGAGAAACATTTGACACGTAGTAAAATAGATTCTTGCTATGTGATCTCCAAGAGAATTCTATTGTGTAGGTTGACTCATGGTGATATCACTGACTAGTATTATAGCTACTAAAATATATGATTTTCTGTTAAAGGTGCTACTCTATTTAAAAATTTCTAAAACAAAATGATTGTTTATTTACTTTTTGTGATCTATCCAACCGAACTACAAAAACTAAATTGAACACTTTTCTTATTTTTGTTTCTATTTAAGTGAAGCACCATCTTCCCAGGGCAAAATAAAGAAAGAAAAGAAAAAGAAAAAGAAAAAGAAAAGAAAAGAAAAGAAAAGAAAAGAAAAGAAAAGAAAAGAAAAGAAAAGAAAAGAAAAGAAAAGAAAAGAAAAGAAAAGAAAAGAAAAGAAAAGAAAAGAAAAGAAAAGAA
>NC_048897.1:16420610-16430014 GCF_011077185.1 Oxyura jamaicensis | reverse complement strand
AAAAGAAAAGAAAAGAAAAGAAAAGAAAAGAAAAGAAAAGAAAAGAACAAGGATACAATAGCAGTGTTAGGCAAGGATGCATGACAGCAAGATCAAGTCAAAGAGGCTGAAGTTCCATCTGTAATTAAGGCATGACTTGGGATGATAAAGCAACTTGGAGTTACAAATGCTAATTACCTGTTTATTCATAAGTCATACCTTGTGCAAAAGCCTGCAGAGTAAACTCTCTCCAATTAGTCTGGCAAAGAACTGCAGTCACTTTCACCAAAGGTACTATTCCTTTTAATGAAAATGCCAAGTTCAGGACAAAATTCAAGGATGAGCTTGCAAGAAAAACCCAGTAAAAGCAATTAAGAACAACTCAATGTGTCTAACACTGAAAACTCAGCTAAGCAATGTAACTGAATGTAAATACTGAGGATAGAGAACAAAACCACAATTCAGCCCTCTAAAACAGGTGTTGCTTACCGAATCCCCTCACCGTATGCATCAGATGGAAAAGGTGAACCCAAATCCTTTCCTGAAGAAAGACTTACAACAAAGTGATTGGAAAAACACTTCTTGACCAAAACATCAATGATGCCTATCATGTTCCAAAAAAGCACCTACAGTGATTTAAATAAGCATATAAAATGACAAAGAGGCATAATTATCCATTGACATTTAGCTGAGATTTGCTAAATTTTACCATTGTACTTCCTTATATAAGTTTTAATAAGGTATAATTACCTTAGATGTATTACACAAGACATCTAGCAGTGAGAGCAGTAGACTTACAATTGTACCTGTTGATCCTATTCCAGTCTTATTGATTTGCCTAAAAGTTTTGAAATACCTTGATCTACCCTGAGGTTCCCAATTCAGTTGCCTTAACATGGGAACTTGTCTAGGGTACATTTGCATATCCAGCTGAGAAATCACTGACAATATATCATTTCTTCCCACTGGTGAACATCAGCACGTGTGCTACCTTCAAAGTGAAGGAATTTACCTTGGTATTCATGAGAACCACTGTCAGTCTACATAGGATTTTCCAGCAGCAGGAAAAAAATGTTATCTCAATAATTATGTCCTCTCAGCTCAGTTCCTTGTTCCTAACTATATGAGAATTGCTATGGAGAACAAAACTTAAAGATAACCTTTTTTCTTTGTCAATTCCTTCACAGAAAACAAAACTCAGGAAGGCAGTTTAATGCAACGCGTCTATTTCAGTGCAGTATTGCATCTTAGTTACAAGAAAATATTCAGAAAAAGACTTTAAAAAGATTTTAAAAGGAGGAGTGAATGAGAAAGGTTGAAGGGTGATGGATCAACTTCCACTGAGCTGGGAGACAGGCCACTAGCTCAGAAAAACTTTCAGAGCAGTAAGTTTAGCAGAAGCAGTAGGATGTGGAGCAGTACTGGGGGGAAAAAAAAAAAAAAAAAGTGTTAAGAAGGCTTGCTGCATTTATCACAGCCTGTGCTGCCTGACAGTTCTTGTATTATCAAATGATCGGTGTGTACTAAAAGTCCCTTTCTGGGGCTAGGTTGCTGAGGTGTTATATTTAGCCAGTTGAAAGATGAACTTCTGAAGGTATTCTGCAAGCTAGCCAAAAAGCCTTCATTACTTGTTTTTTTAGCATTTGCTGTTTTTCATGACAGGGACAAAAATATAATTTTTGGATAAACAGCTCTTTATCAGGCATCTGCACTGATGAGAAAGACATGATCAAGGCAGCAAGAATCTTCCAACTTTAATACCAGCTCTTGTGCTGTTTGATCTTCTTCCTTCACACTAACACACTGTGTATGTTGCATGTCCTCCTGCAATGGTAAGTAGTCACAAAAAAGTCACAGAATCACAGAATCATCTCGGTTGGAAGAAACCTCCAAGATCATCTAGTCCAACCTCTGACCTAACACTAACAAGTCCCCCACTAAAAGTCCCTTTTGTTTAATACTAAGCAAGGACTTTAGTATCAGACTCAGAAAAACAATCTTATCCTTAAATTTAGCCTGCTTCTTTCTTTGCTTTTCTGCAGCACTTTCAATTTGTCCAGCTGTAGCCAGAAGCCATCTCCAGGTCTAAATGAGTAAGTAAGCAGCTGTCACACATCCATCTGCCATTCACAAGGAACAGGTGCATGCAGAATTGAAACAGAATCAGAGTGTCAAATTTTATCTTCCCCTCTTTGTATATATTTGTTGTAGTAAAAATGCCACACACCACCACTGACTGAGCTTACTGCAGTAACACGCCTTGACGCACCAAAAGGAGCCTTCCATTGTACTGAGCTCTAAACGTCTACACATTTAACTTTCTGTTCACTACAAGTGAATCAGAGTTTTAACAACCTTTCTTTGACTGTGATCCTTTGATGCCACAGTATTAACAGGAATCAACAAGTAACGGAAAGCTATTATGATCATTAAAGTATGCAGAGGAAAAGTAGCCAACATATGCTTATGCATGTGCCAAAAACCAGAATACACATTTTTTCCAGTTCACAAACACTTGAGAAAGGAATTTTCGTCCTGGCATTGTTGGAAAAAATTAAATGCCTGAAGGACATTTAGTTCCAGCAATGATGGGGGGGAGGAGGGAGGGGCCAGGGGGTGAGCATGGCAAAGTTATTAAAGGATGTAATTGTAAAAGTACATAAAATCAACACATTTTATTAATGTTTTGAAAAAGACACACATTTCAGGTAGTTTGTTTTCAGCCAAATACCGAAGCCATTTTTCAAATCTTGCCCAGGGAACGCTTATTGAAGTCTACAGGAGCTTTGCTGAGTGAGGTCCGCAGGATTTGTTTCTAATAGTCACTGAAATAATATGTTTATTACTGAAGCAGTGGCAGAAAAAGCAGTCACTGTGAATCATACTATATAACTATTTCCTTCAGAGCCTGACATTCAGTCAGATAATTCTATTAATATCTCTGTGGGATTGGAGGGAGCGGTCTTCAGCAGACATTTGGATAACCAATGAGAAGCAATGGGCACACTAGTTACAGCATAGGTGTTACCTCAAACTAAATAAATCATTCTTTACCTCTTCTTTTTTATAAATATGAAGGGAGATTAAGGACAGTGGGAAGTTTCTGCCAAGATGAAGGCAGAGTGGATTTCTGGAAGAAAACATGTTTTCACCAAAAGAAAAAGGAAAAAATAAACAAGGTGGAAAAAGAAGCCAACTCTTTCCACTGAAAGAAACTGAAAATTAATACAGGGAAAGAAGAGGTAAAAGTAGGAATAGCTCCTCTGAAGACTTGTCACTTCCTATTGCTTTTTTATTTGACAGAGCACAAATTATCGATTTAACTTCTACTTCCATATTTAAAAGCTATGTTACTTTGCTCTCTTTTATATTTTATTTTATTTTTTCATGTGTTTGCTTTTAAATTCTGCTTACTTTCATTTTCCCCTTGCTTTTCCTCCTATGACAGAGCAGGTATAGATAGAAATTTCCAATCAAAGAGATGTTAATGTTCTTCTGTTACTTTGCAGCCTTGTCAACAGTCTGTGGATAAGGAGATTTTAAAAGTAGGCGTATTTTAGCAAACAGATAGTTTGCTTTGTCTGATGTCTGGTGTGTTACATCAGGTAGTTTCAAGATGCATTTAAGGAAAGCCCTGAATCTTCCATTTCTTGACAACCTGCCCAGAGGAAATCATGTTTTCTAATATTTGTTGACTTACTTAAGTTGTTCTCTCCTCTGATTCAGTCTTTACATGTGTTAACTTTCCTTCTGTATTTGTGTAGTACCTGATTTATGACTGGGGGCTTGTAGGCTTCACCACAATATTGTGCTGGTAGTCCAGCAATAACATGCCCTGTTCTTTGAGTCTCCTGTGTCCCTTATTTAGGAAAGCATCAAAACTCCAACCCAAATGTGTTAATTTGTAGATGGAGAATATTCCCAGACAATCCTTTGCAAATGCTGCTCAAAACTTGAAATAATCTCATATATAATGAGGACTGCAAAAAATAATGACTTATAGGAGCTAAAATGGCTCCTACAAACTCCAAAAAAAATCTCTGATGTCTATTTTCATGGACTTAGCACTTTGAGTTGTTTTTTTGTTTGTTTGGTTGGTTGTTGTTTGGTTGGTTGGTTGTTGTTAAATATTGTTAGGAGCACCACACGTCCTTCAGTTGGCATGTGATCTCTAAGAGAAATCACATTTTAAATCCTAAACTAAGCAGGTGTCTTGGTAAATTTTTCTCATGAAGAAAGTTTCATTGAGTTTCATATGCAGAGTACATCAATCTATTTTTGATCATTTACATCCAAATGATAGATCTGACATATTTCCAGGAGATTTAATCTAGGGAAGTATTTATAGAGCTGACTCAAGTAAAGCAGCAAGACCACTGAAGTTAAAGGCCCTTTGCTCAAGGATCTATTATTTAAATGATATATTAGCAGGGTGCCTGCTCATCAAAGCAAACCCTAGATACAAGGTATCTCAAAATACAGAATATTAAACTTCAGACACTCTTGGCCCACATGGCAGTAGTCAGCTTAGGTTACAGTGTCCTTTGCTGATAAATTAGTGTAATTATTTCAGTGTGTTTTATAAAGATGCACAGCATGTTCCCTTGGAAGGCCCCCACTCAGGAATATATTGTTCTTGGAATTCTTCCTTTGGAACTGCAATGCCAGTCCAAGGGAAGCACAGAACAAAGTTCTTGCATTTAGGTAAACACCAGGTACTTGGCTTAACCCCAAGTAATAACATAGCCACTTCAGATTTCTGGCAACAGTGCTTATTATGTAGATTTGGCTTTATTGCAATAGTGTGTGAGCATGTATTGAAATACTAAACACCCTGATTGTCTCTTGAACAGAAATGCTTATGTCCTGGAAAGAATTATTGTTTTCCAATAGAATTAGATTTTGGTGATGGATATGATAGCTGGTTCAGAAAAGCATGTATGGCATGGGACAGACTCTGGCTAAGGCAGCTTCCTGAGAATAATTTTTCCTAGCATTTGCAACCTGTCTACAATTCACTACACCTCTTTATCCATGCTAAGAAAAACAGCATACATTCTAGGTGGTGAATGTGATTTGTGTCTGTACAACACCTTTATTTTTTAATAATTACTTTGCCACAATCAGTGAGAAGAATTTGCAAACCACATGTGGGCCTATTCTTGACCAAATGGAAACTTTCTGTGGAAATTCATTTCTGTCAGTGAATCTCCCGCCAGGAAATGTTTCTTCGATGCAGGATGTAAATCAGACAGAGTCCTCATGCTACAATACCCAGTTGCTCTGTGGCTACAAAACTCATCCGACACTAAAGTGTTTTGTCCTTGCATCAAATCAGACAAAGACTCATATTTCCCACTTCCTAGTATTGTCTATTGAGTTGTTGACTCTTGCAGGTATGCTATGTGTGTCCTTGGAGCAATTACACTCCTTCACTGAATTTTCTTCTCAAAAATAGACATAAACATGTCTAAATAAAATTTAAAAAAATACAAGAGAGATCCCAAAAACATTTGGAGAAACTCAGTCTCTTCCATTACATAAAAGAACTGTTTCCCAGGCAGTTCTTTTTAGAGCACAGTGTTAGACTTCAATAAGACCTAGCTTAAGGCAGGGTAAGTAAATATGTTGGTTTGTTCTACCAGCTTCTCCACAGTGCCACCATCAGTTCTTGAATATAAAGAATACAAACGTATCTTTGACCTCGAATGGAAGTCAGATCTCCTGTAAATTATAGGATGCTGTAGCAAAGGATCAAGTAGCAGCCTTTCTGCAACTCCACCTGGTGCTTCCTGGGTAAGCACAAGGATTGAGGATTGTCCCTCTCCAGATCTGCTCTGAAGAGCAGAGAAGAGGGGAAACATTCTTTCCTGGTCCTTCTCTGACGATAGCTTTCTCATTCTAACATCTTCACTGCAGGTGTAAATTCTGTCATCTGGAAAAATAATCATTGCACAAATGCTGCTAGGCAGAAAAATGCATGGCAAATAGACAGTTTTATCCTGTCCTGAATTGTCATATTTTTTTATGGCTGTATTCGTAGTTACAAATTATTCACAAAATTATTTCTTCTAATAATCCTGAAAATGTAGATTGATTTTGAGACGATCCTGGTGAACCATAACCAAATGTTGTTAAATACAAGCTACGTTACTTGGACATGACTGGATATGTCCAAGGAACACAGGATCTTTGAATACAACACCGATAATAAGTGTATTAAAAATCCAAAACACCAAATTAGTGTGTTTAAATTTACTTTAGTTGCTAATATTACTGGTGATGTTTTAAACAGCAGAAATATTAATGCAAAGGAAACATATGAAATGTGTAAGCATTATCAAATACTGATCTGAAACATCAGTAATTCAGAGAACTATGGCAGTACTCAGCTACCTCTAGAATCAGAGCTGAGCTAGAGCCTCCAAATTCAGATTTGGATTTGGAGCATGCCAGCATAAGGGATTTTTGAATCAAGGATTTTAGAATGGTATGTTCTAGAGATCTGGTTCATTCATTATATATGAATCTGGATGGGGGGCTTGAAATGCTTTCAGAAAAAAAAAAAAAAAAAAAAAAAAGTGGATTCATATATTTTGATTGTCTGCATTTTAAATGAAACAAGTACTTGCCTGCAAGAAATCTTGTGTACATTCCCTTGGGAATCACAATGTGACACTTACTGGAAGCACAATATTGATAAAAATCTTTCCTGACATCTCACAATCCTGATCAATGACAAGCAGTGACCTGGACACCACTTGACTGAGGAATGTAAGACAGTTTCCTATCATAAAATCTCATAACAGATTTTCAACATGCTTTCAAAATAAAGAAATAAATCCAAAGCACTTATCACTTCAATTCTGCCTGTTTAATGTGTTGTCTTGCCTTCCTGACCTGTAATCACAGCAACAATGCTGGGAGCCATTAAGAGAATAACTACATAGCTTCATGATGTCAAGTGCACAGATCATTGTTGCAATTTAAGGACAGCTGCTGCCTGCTGCCTAGTTGGTTCTCTGCAGAGGTGACAGCCAACAGGAAGAATGCTCAGCATCATTACCATCTATTTTGATTCGAAGACATATGTACAGGGAGACATCCTTGCCTAACCACTGGTGGGACATATTTATTTACAGCTGGAATGATAATTACATGGATGGTTCTTTTAAGCAGTACGGTTCCTCCTTTTTACTTTAAAATAAGAGTGGTCATACTAAATCTGTTATTACAAGTGGTGGTGTTTGTTTTTTGTTTTTTTTCTTGGTACCATATAAGACTGCCGGCTTGCCAGCTCAGCAAAGATATCAACAAGCACTTGTTTTGTTAAAGCACTTGTTTTGTTGACCAGGCCAAAGGAAAACAAGTGCAATTCATTTTAAATATTTCAGCATTTGAAAAAAATATACTTTTCAAGCAATTTCTGTGGGACAACAGGAATGCAGTGATAAACAGGAGAACTGGACTTAATATTTCACTTAACATTAATTAGGTTACTGATATCATGTACACTTCAAATTTAAAAAAAAAAAAAAAAAAAAAAAAGTAGCAGTATCTGGCAATATGCATAAACAAACACTAAACAAACAGGTCTTCCATGTGGGAATGACTGCATACAGCAGAGCTTCCAAGGCATTATTACAGCAATGTATTAAGCTGGTATGTACAAATCTGTCACCCTTGAAATAGATTTCATGCACTTTCCTCAGCTCCAGAGGAACCTGTACCAGCCTCAGAGGACAGATCCACTGTGGCAGAACCCTGTCCCACTTGTGGCCATGTGCTGCAGTGCCGGAGCATTTAAACAAACCTGAGGAATGTTCCATAGCTGAGCATGTCACACATGTTTAATTACTACTGCAGGGTTTAGAACATTAGTACACAACAATTCTTGCTTGATGCAAGCATCTCTCAATGTATGCTCTGATCCCAGATAACCCAGATAACTGCTAGCTTGTAAAGTACCTTAAGAAAAAAAATCTACAATTTGCTACAGACTAAGCCAGTGCTATTGTCCTAATGTACTCTAAAAATCTACAGTGGAAAAAGATCTCTTTTCAGCAGTTGTTGCTGTGGTGTTGTTCTTTTTTATCACTAAACTTTTATAAAAATATATGTAAAGAAGCATTACAGCTTTCTATTATTTTTTATTATTAAAAAATGGGATTTTTTACCATAAAAAAATCAAGCATCACACCTATTCTAAAAGAAAAATACTTCAATAACAAGAGTTAGAACATCTTTGGTAAAGGCCTGGCTCACAGACCTATCTTCACTATCTGGGTTTCCAACAATTATACCATTACTTATTTCCTTACATTAAAACCAGATTCATTAATATAAACCAGAAATTACTTCCATGTGTTTCCATACAATAGTCCCTCTCCTCATGTTTATTAAATTTCCTGTTTGAAAAGATGTAAACTGATATCCTCATCCAGCAAAGCACTTAAATACATGTTCAAATTCATGCATATTGGTAGGCTTCTTGATCAGGATCTAAATGAGGTTGCCATCACATATTTCACCTACACTAGAGTGATGTAAAACAATAATGAAAAGAGACAAAGTGTATTGCCACCATTTAATATAGTTATTATTGGGAACCAGCAGTGAAGCAGCTTGTATAGGCCTCCACTATGCTGCACGAGTGGTTTCCCTCTAGGTTCTAAATAGTCAAACATAAAATTGAAATTGTTCAGAAAAAGTCAGCACTGTTCAACAAAACCAAAAGAATTGCAGAGGTGACTCAGGTGGGGGTATTGCCCTCCCATTCCCAGTTTCCCTAGAGGCCGCAAATACTGAGGATTCATGAAGGGGAAGCTGATTATGATGTTTCAGTAATTAGTCTCATCCACATCTTTGTTTTCTCTAAAGCATTCTTCAGATTAGTATTTTGACTGAAATTAAATGTTAAGTTCATACTCATAATTGTACCTCATCTGAAAGCTATCAGCAGTACAATCAAATTCAATTTCTGTCTCTTCTTTTATTCCATTTTCCTGCATGGCCAACCCTTCTTTATCTTCATCTTCCCTTGCCTTCCAATATATTATTTTACAAATAATTTCTTCTTTTTCAATATTCTTCTCTTTTCCCTCTTTCTCTTTTTCTTTTCTTTCTTTCTTTTCTTTCTTTCTTTTCTTTTTCTTTTTCTTTCTTTCTTTCTTTCTTTCTTTCTTTCTTTCTTTCTTTCTTTCTTTCTTTCTTTCTTTCTTTCTTTCTTTCTTTCTTTCTTTCTTTCTTTCTTTTCTTCTTCCTTCCTTCCTTCCTTCCTTCCTTCCTTCCTTCCTTCCTTCCTTTCCTTCCTTCCTTTCTTTCTCTTTCTTTCTTTCTTTCTTTCTTTCTTTCTTTCTTTCTTTCTTTCTTTCTTTCTTTCTTTCTTTCTTTCTTTCTTTCTTTCTTTCTTTCTCTTTCTTTCT
>NC_048897.1:16381133-16420510 GCF_011077185.1 Oxyura jamaicensis | reverse complement strand
TTCTTTCTTTCTTTCTTTCTTTCTTTCTTTCTTTCTTTCTTTCTTTTCTTCTTCCTTCCTTCCTTCCTTCCTTCCTTCCTTCCTTCCTTCCTTCCTTCCTTCCTTCCTTTCCTTCCTTCCTTTCTTTCTCTTTCTTTCTTTCTTTCTTTCTTTCTTTCTTTCTTTCTTTCTTTCTTTCTTTCTTTCTTTCTTTCTTTCTTTCTTTCTTTCTCTTTCTTTCTTTCTTTCTTTCTTTCTTTCTTTCTTTCTTTCTTTCTCTTTCTTTCTTTCTCTTTCTTTCTTTCTTTCTTTCTTTCTTTCTTTCTTTCTTTCTTTCTTTCTTTCTTTTTCTTTCTTTCTTTCTCTTTCTTTCTTTCTTTCTTTCTTTCTTTTTCTTTCTTTCTTTTCTTTCTTTCTTTCCATTTTCTTTTCCTTCCCTCCTTCTTTCCCTCCTTCCTTCCTTCCTTCCTTCCTTCCTTCCTTCCTTCCTTCCTTCCTTCCTTCCTTCCTTCCTTCCTTCCTTCCTTCCTTCCTTCCTTCCTTCCTTCCTTCCTCTTTTCTTTCTCCTTCTAATCGTTTCTTATTTTTTCCTTTTTCTTTGCTTCCCTCTCTCTCTTCCCTCCCTCCCTTCCCTCTTTCCTTCCTCCCTTTCCTCTTCCCATCTTCTTTCCTTTCCCTCTTTCTGTTTTTTTTTTTTTTCCTTTTCCTTTTCCTTTTCTCCTTTCCCTCTTTCTGTTTTTTCCTTTTCATCATCCTTTCTCTTTTGCACTTTTCTATCCACTTCCCATTTTTTTCATCTTTTCACTCTTCACTACTATGGTATTTTTTCTCTCTATTTTACTGCTATTTTTCTATTCAAAATATTATGTAAGAGTATATGTATGTGTATAAATTAAATATGAAAATATTTAATTAACTGAGATAATTTCAAGAGAGTTCATCCTTCTAGAATTGCTTCCAGAAATGACAGTTGCTACCATTCACAATGATTTAGGAAAGCTCAGAAGTCAAACTAAAAATATAGTATTAGAAAAATATATAGAGACATGTAAATGAAGGCTAAAGTTAGCATACACAAAACTATATACACAATAAAATACTGTTCTACATAAGTGGAAATTCAATATTTTTACACTCTACCAGGAGAATAAATAAAATGAAATTTTATGTTCAACGGAATTGATTTTCTATACTTCTTTATATTTGGGCTTTGAAGATACTTGTTTTTGTAAAAGTAAGCTTATAAGATTTCCTTTACATTCTCTACATGTCAAAATAGGCATCACAGGGAAATTTTCAAGTCAGCTGCTTCAGTACACAACAAAAATTCAAAAGTTTGGCTACTAAAAAAATACTTCAGAATTTATGGGTTTGATATAGACATGAAAAAAACAGATCAGAAATAAAGTAAAACTCCTTGCAATACATTTTTGTGTAAGTGTGCAGACTAATCCTCACATACACTTTATTTAAAATAAACTCAGAAGACTGCTGGTTGTGGCAAATCAGACAATGCAATGGGACACTAGATTTTGCAAATGCCCAGTCATATTTGTTTTAGTCGGACAAAAGAATTCATGTACAGCTAAACCTCTGAGATCTCAGGCCATCGTAAAGAGAAAACATCATATGGCTGTATTTTTAAGCAAACAAGGCGTTTTGGTTTCTTTGTATGACTGAATATTTTGAAACTCGAGTAGAAAATGAACTAGCAGTTAGTTTTGGTGTGACAGAGTCACTGTTATTTAGATGCTTAAATAGAAACCTGTGGTGGTGCTGGTCAGCTGCATTTTGCTGAAATCCTTGGTTGATCAAAGGTACCCTCTGAAGAGGAAAGCATGACAAGGAGACACCACCTGTAAAGGAAAAATGTTACAAATGGAGACAAAATCCAGCTTCCTTTTCCAAGTAAAAAGACTAAATATGTCTGTACAAAAGCACTGTCTGTCTGTAAACTTCTAGAAACTGTACAGCTACTCAGAAGTGAATACAGTCACATTCAGCTGAGTGCCATAAGAAGTCAAGGAGGAAGTTGGCTTAGCTGCTCAGTTACAGCAAAAATAACTTAACATTTAATGTGAAATTGAGATATTGTGTGCGATTGCTTCATATTCTAGGATGCTCTAAAGCATACTATGCAAGTTGCTTTTATTCAATATAACCATCTGTCACCTTTCTCAAGAATTTCCTCCATAAACTAGATATTTAAAATTGACACAAACAAAATCTCATCTCATCTCATAGTTAGATAATATCATAAGAATACACAGCTCTTCACTGCAGGGACATGGAAGAGCTAATAACTTCACTGTGCTCTCCAGTCTGCTGGTCAGACTGAAACTGTTGGGCACATCAGAGCTGCATTTCTGCCATAGGACTCCAGGACTCCCATTTTGTGCCACACAGGTATATTCAGTGACTTAATATTTGCTGGATGCAAAAGCTGTAAGCTTTTAAGGCCCTACTTTCATAGACATACTTTCATTCGTAAATAGTAGAAATGTAGCCATGTGCAAGCTGTTGCTGCCTGACACAACTTGAGTATGGGATCATTATTTATATCACGTGGAAAAATAAGAAGTGTCTGCTAAAGCACACTAAAAGAAACATCACACACAACCTTCTGGACCTTGTGTCTAAATATTCAAAACCAGCTAAATGATTTTATCCATAAACATAGATATTTTTGCTTATGATTCTGTAATATCAAAATTTGCTGAATTCTGAAGGTGGGTACTCCCACCAGACAACTCAAAAGAACCCAAGGGGAGACACCATACCACCTCACTGCTTCAGGTGCCTGATGCCAAACATGTGCATGGCCAATTCTTCAGTACAAATTTCAACATCCTGGAGGCTGCTCTGATTTGTACCAGTTGGCAAGTTTCCAAAGGAGCCGTCCTTCTGGCCATAGCTTAGAGGGGCTCAGGAAAGTATCAGTCATGACTCCATGCTGACACTGGCACCGAGACAGAATACAGCTTATTCTGGCTCTATGCTAGAAGGCATCCCACCCACAACTGTAGGAAAATGGCAGGTATCAGTGTAGTGCAAAGTATTCTTAATAGAAATATTTCTGGAATTTGTTTTTTGAACTTGTTTGTAAACCTATACAAGCACAATCTATACACCTTGCAGTTACTGTGCATTGCAAAAGCAAGCAGATAGCTAAAATGAATAATGTCAGAAAGAAAAGGACTCAATCTTGAGACAGAAGACCTGTAGGAAGACAGAGTTTTAAAATATATATATATATGATTTTGCATTCAGGATGCTCAGTATTGAAATTTTTGCTTGCTATTTATTTTACATGATTTATTAATTTACATTATTTATTTCTCTTTATTTGTGTTACGAAAGTATGCATTGTTAAATGCACCTTCTCGTTTCTCTCTTATTTCTCTACATGTACATGTTAAATATAATTACAGGCCTTCTTCTGTTGAAAGCATTCATATTCTACACCTTTTTTCCTCCTGTCCACAAGGTAGTGATTTTCTTTCTTAGCCATGGATTATTCTCTTCCAAATCCATCATTCCCAACCACTCATTTGGTGGAGCACAGCAAGGTTTTTCAATCACTCCATTTTGCTGATGATGCATATGAGGTTGCAGAACTTAGTCTTGTCCTCACAAGTGAATTGTTTTGGTACAATTTTGTTGTAAATCTGAAGTATTGCAGTTACAATCTTACACAAGGAGGTTCTGATTCCAATACCACAAAGCTTTTTTAAGTTTTTTTTTGCATCACATGGAAAGAGTTCTAAGCTAAAGTAAGCAAGTAGTTCTTCTCTAATAAATGTGTTCCTGCAAGAGATTATACCCATGTAACAGTTCAAATTATTTGTCTCCTTTTGAGACAAAGTCCTAGACAATGACGTGCTCCATGCAGACATAGAAGATGCATCCAGATGGTAGCTCTCTATGTTGTCTTAACTGGTTCAGATAGCACGGTTTTCTTTCATAATAGCATGTCTCAATTTTTGGTCAACTTTTAGATGGAAAACTGTCCTTAGAGCTGAAATTTTACCATGGCTATAAGTCATTAAGTTGCTAAGAACCATTCAGAAGCCTGCTATAAACGCCTGATTATAAAAAGCATTAAACTCTATTTAAAAAAAAAAAAAAAAAAAAAAAAAAGTAAATCATTTCTCATATTATATTTTCCATAAGCATGACACTTTCTCTGTATTTTCGGACATCTAAGAAACAATAATGCTACATGTTATGGTAGTCAGATGGGTCGACAGTCTAAAGAGCCAGTCCTGCTTAGACTGCATGAACAGACTTACATGGAGAGAGCCATGTCCTGCTTAGACTTTGAGAACAGACTTACATGGTAGAAAATTGAATAACAGAATCCTAGGAGAAATTTCAGTTCAGAAAAACATCACCCCACAGGGAAAAGAACCCACCTGTCAGAAAAGGCTGCAAATTAATTTTACCATCTGAGAGACTGAGTTTTCCTAGTAATTCAGTGACTGATTCTCCTAATGGGTTCCCTATGAGTAGATCATTTTCATGTACATTGAGAAAGTTTTGATAAAAACTTCTTAAATTAAAAGATTAGATCTGCAAACATTTGTACTATTTTTGTCTGGTTCTTCTATTCCTTGGACTTGAAAGACTCTAATCTCTGCTACTGCAACCTGTGAAACGTGGGGGTGAGGTGCCTGATTTCAGAAATGCTCATGTTGCCTTTTCTGTGAAGTAGAGGAACATTTCAGATCATGAATGTTCAGGAACTACTAGAAATGGAATTTTAAGTCCAGGAAAAGGTGGGTAGCTGTGATGACATGAACACCGAGTAAGAAAGTATTAATCATTTTAAAGGGTTTAGGTGAGAGTACAGACAAACATTTAGGTAACATTTAAAAATTGGTCAATTCATAATCTTTTGCTCATCAGGCAAACACAAAGGCCTTTCCTTAAAGCTCTCTTTGCTCTCTAGTTGACCATTCCATGCAACACAAATCAAGACAGTAATTGAGGTGTCAGAATGCCTGTAGAAGATCTTGTGAAACCCCTACTGTTTTTAAATCATACTACTTCATACATCTGAAAATGTATTAAATTAAAATTACTTTTAACCTTGTACTAGCCATGCTTTTGTTCTTGATCTATGGAGAACTCAGATCCTTCAGTTTCTACTTCATGTCTGTTATATAATTCTTATTTGAATGGGATTTGAGTATACATTTCAATTTCTATGGTCATTTCTTCTACATAGAGACATGATGCACATCTATCAATTTATAGAAGCTGTCTATATAAATAAGGAAGAGAAAGACACTAAAAAATGGGGAGAGATTAGGAAATAATTTACCTGGCAATCACAGAACAGCACTTTATCTACTGCTAGTGAGGGTAAACACTTAGAAAGTTAATCTTGTATTCAGCAGTACCAAGTTTATCTCCTGAAAGAAGATTGCTAGATGAATTCCATGACCGGAGTGTTTTTGTTTGTTTGTTTGTTTGTTTTGTTCTGGAACTAGTATATAAGGAATTATTCAACTGCCATCTTACTTAAAAGACTGTCTCTTTTATATCTATGTTTATCATTCAGTTGACTCCAGTGTAGCTGATTTACAGATTCAGATTTCACAATTTTGCCTTCCAGCCAAGTTGTCTGTGCAGTTTTACACTGTTTTATTTTTTTATTTTTTTTACGATTTTGACATCCAGAAGACTTAAAGGCTAGGTTATATAGCAACTACTACCCTGGTTTACCTAATAACAAGTTCTCATCCATGATGAAGAGACATTTTAGGGCAATGAAAATCTTCTCATATTCAGATAATAGATCATTTTAAAACTAATGGTAATCTGATCAAATATATTTGATTTTGCATTAGCATAATTCTAACACCTCACGGAGATTCCTTGAAAATCAAGCCTTTCAGTGCTGCTTTACATTTTGGAGCATTAGGAGTACAGAAAATACAATAAATAAAATTTCAATAAAAACAAACTACTAATTAGTGACATGCTGGTTACTATGAAACAGGACGGAGCTAACATAAATTGTGTATAACTGTAATTGTAAACATATCTCCTATCACTTAGTAGGGAGGACAATCTTGAGGTTCAAATCCCTTCAATCCACTTAGACAATGCATTGCATCATAGGATTCCAATTTATTTCCATTTATTACAGACTGTTTCTATAACACTTTTCATTAAAGGAAAGAAGAAAAAAAAAAAAAAAAAAAGGCAAAAAACAGCAGATGGAAACAACACCGGAGTGCATTGCTCTGACCTCAAAATCATTAAATGCTTAAAGCCTTGTTTAAAAATAATGTTTACAAACTCAATTTTTAATTAAGTCGAGGGGAGAATAACAATCCAAAATTCAGAAAAGTATACTGTAAGAGACATTCAAAAATTTGCTAGATTTTGGTCCATGGGATTTGCAGGAAGGCAAAGGGCTTTTTTATACTAACTTTCCAAGTGCAGAAATAAGAAGAATCACTTTCCACAGGCTCAACTACATCTGTGCTCACAATCTTATATGCATCTCCACTTTATTGACATATATTAATCATATACTTTGGATGGAGCTGCCTCTAGACAAGTGTGTTGAAGATAGCATCCGTTAAACCCTAAAAGCTTATTCCTGACATTGGGCTTAATTCTGAAAGCTCCTTTTGTCTTATTTAGTTTCTGGACAAGTCCAGAGCACAAAGAACATCTTTTATTTTTGAGAAAGGACAGATATTTGGTGAGCTTACATTGTATTTTGAAGGATTCTAAGCCATTCCTACCTGGAGGGGAAAAATGACTCACCAAAACATACAAAGAGTCCTCTAGCAGATGGGACTTCACACACACACAAGTTCTGCTAATGGAATTGTTTTAATGTTGACAGCTACACAGAGCAAGATGGATTTCATGTCTACCATAGAGAAAGCTGCCTTTGTCCTGTCTTTATTCAAGTTGAGTCTGCCCTGACTATAATACACTGTGAGTAGAATAGTCTTTCTATAAACTGCCATGACTGCTGAGCTTCCACTGCCACCTGGAATTTCATTAATGTTTAGGGTAAATATCACATTTTTAATAGCATTAGTAAATTGATACCTTGCTCCATAACCAATGTGACCAGCATTTCTAGCTAAAAAACATTGTATTCCTCCCTTTTCCCCAAAGAAGGAAAAAGTGTGAACTCCTGAAAATGTTTTTCAACATTGCACCTTTCAATTCTCAAAACAATAAAGAAAGAGCCAGTCTCCTCTGCTCACATAAGCAGAATATTTCTCTTAGCAGCTGCTCTTTCCTTGCATAGGGTGCCTTTAAGCAAAAAAAAAAAAAAAAAAAAGATCACTGAATAAATAAACTTGGCCTCTTTCCCTTCATCTGCCTCTTGCTCCTAAAACATCACATTTTTTACATAATTGATCAGCGTTATTTGGATGAATGTGTTTGCACAGCTTTAGCAAGCGACTGCATATTTTTTCCTTCTCATGCTGGAAGGAACATTTTATTTCAAAGAGCTAAACGGCCACACAGACCCTTGAGATGCTCTACATCCTCTAGCTGTGGTATGCACTCTGCTAAGCTTTGAACGATACACTATGCAGCAGCCCCTTTGAGGATACGGCTATGTAAACCATCTTACAGACTCTTTTCCTACCTATACTAAAGGACTAGTGTCTCCAGGAAAAAAAAAAAAAAAAAAAAAAGATTCCTGTAATTGGAAAAAATTACTGCTAGAAAGAATCAACAGGAAAGGACTGAAATGAATAGGTAATCCAAACACGTGCCTGAAATTCCACCATTAATAATATAATTGGTGCAAATGCTCCCAACAATGCTTCACTGTTAGTCCCACATACCATTGTTTACATTGTTATGATGGTTAGGTTACCACAGATATAACTGTAGCTTAGGTCTGGGAAGGCTGTGGCACGATATAAGTCAACCTCCTGCCACACTTCCATTTATTTTGCCACTGAAGAGGGAGTTAGCAGCAGAGATGCAGATCCCATATGTGCTGAAGTCCCAGAGCCACATGGATTTCTTTTGGAAACTGGGATCATTAAGTGAAAAAAAACTATGAAATAAGCCCTTTAAACACAATAGCCAAATTCTTTTCTCAGTCAGTAAGTGTAACTCGGGAATTCTGATTCTCTTTTTTTCAGCTGCCAGATGAAGCCACAGTAGGACTACATGGTTGGTCTTATGAAAAAACAAACACATCTACCAGTGCAAGTCTTAAAGTCACTGCACAAAACACTTTTTTAAAAAATTATTTATTCGGTGGAATCACTCCTGTAGGAGAATAAAAATTGGTAATATCCCCTGTGTCACTATGTGTGATGGCTCTCGGCAACTGACTCTTGTGATCTCTCCCATTCAGCATACATATGCAGCCACTCAGAACTTAGCCAAGTGGGAGTGACAAAGATCTAGTTTGGACACAATATATTAAACCCTCTATTTTTACAATTAATTTATATAACATTCCGCCACTGAATACAATGAGTTGTCAGGCCAGTCACTGTCTGCTTCTTCATCTAAAGACAGACCACATTTCATGACCACACTTCACCTTTTGCAGCATGGCAGGAACATTTTACCTTACTTCTGAAAGGTGCCATGGCATACTATCAACTTTGTCTTGATGGACACAGCTCTGAGGTTATTTTTAAATCTGCCAGTCTAGTCTTCTCTTGTAACAGCCTGTAGGTTATTATAAATTTTGACACTGCTTTTTGTTGCTTACATACAGGTTATGTCTCAGTAATAGAGTTGGGGGGTCAGAGAGGGGCACAGATGAAGGGGGTCAGAGAAGGAAAACCAAGAGAGGATGAAGGTAAACGACATGTGACAGAAGATCCCTAACAGGTTTTTTTTCCTTGACAGATGAGACAAGCATAGATTGTATGAAGTATTTTGGGGTTCAAGGCATTGAGGGATCTATCTGCATCAACTGAAGACATGATTTTTGGATATAAGACATTTGCTATTATTGGAAGATGAACAGAGGGACAGAATACAGAACCTCTGTAGAATGAAAAAGCCCAAAGGAGACTGAAACACAGCATTCCAAATAATTTAGGAAAAACAACACTGAGGGCAAACATTTCCTTTATATAACTTGGCAGACCAGTGCTAAAAAATGAAATGTGGATCTCTAGCACTTGGCAACAGCAAATGGCCAAAAAAGGTCTTCTGTGAATAATATGCAGAGCAACTGTGAGTTTTAATTCAATTCATCGCAAAAATTAGGAAAAGATTTTCTACCTTGCCAAATTCTGAACTGAACTACTTTTCTCATCTCTCTTTTTTTTTATTTTAATTTAAGTCAAACCCTAACAATTATTTTTCTATTACAAAACATATTAGCAACATAGAATTATTGATAGCACAATGCTGGGAATGTTATTGAGTTTTTTTTTAATAAAAAAAAAAAAAAAAAAAAAAAAAAAAAGACATCTTAAAAGACCAAATCCCAAGTGTCTCATCAATTTTGTTAGAAGGTAACTTATCTACAGTGGGTCAGCCCTGGAATGGCAAGGCTTGGGGAAAATAATTGATCTATTGCTATCAAAAGATCCCTTGTAACACAAAGTTCAGCCAAATTTATCTGTCCATTCAGTTTATCATGTCCTGTTTCCTTAACCTAGAAATTTGCTCAGAGAGCATTAGCTCACCACTAGCTCCATAGCTCCTTTCCCATAGAAGAAAAACTGTATTTGTATTTGTTTGTTTGTTTGTCTTGTGAATTAAAGCTGTGAAGCAATATTGGCCTTTTGTGGCCAAAATACTAAAGATTCTGAGCTTGTGTTCCCATATTTAGCACCAAAATATGTACCCACATTTTTTGCTCTAAGTCAAAACATCTGTTGAAAACTGATAGGTATCAGTAGACAAGAAGTGGTCATTCTTAATGCCATTGATAATAAGAGAATAATAGACAATTAAATACTGTCAGTGAAGTTACAAGTAATGAAAGCATTGAATGAGATAAATAGGAACTGGCCAGACTTAGTAAACCAAACCATGCCTGGAAATCTTGGGGGAGAATTCTAGGTGGAGCACATCAAATCCTTGACACAGATCCTGTTAGCAGTTTGCCAGTATTGGCTGCCCTGAGCCAAGGACCAAGCACAGGCTTTGGCAATGCTTAGCTTCCTAGCATAGTTAAGCTTCATGTGAGGTGCCAGCAATGACCCAGATACAGTCACCTTCAAACAACTTCCTAGTTTATTTATTCTGAGTGATCACAATACTTTACAAATTGCTTGCAACAACAAAGAAAAATGTCTTGTTGAATCAAGTTGTCTGAAAAGAAGATGCTGTAGGTTTGCCCTACTGCATGGAGAACAGCCAGGCCTTAGCAGAGAGTTTGAAGAACTGCTGACAGTGGACCTGTAGCAGCAGAAGACTAGATTTCGGGGAGTGTGACTTGCCTCTATCTTGAAACAAAAATGGCTTCTTATATTTTCAGGAATTTTCCATTACTTTAGCTTTTAGAATCTAATTTTCATTTTAATATATTTTAGCTCTTCTTATAAATTCAATTCCTAAGGCAGTGTAAATCAAAGCATTTTCTGTATGAGTTGTGGGAAGAGCCTAGGGTTTCTGATTTTCTATAATGAGCAAAAGGGAAATGGGTCAAAGACATCTTTGCCTGTGTTCTGAACAATCTTATATTGTTAAAAACCTTATTTTGCAACTGAAAAAATATTCAAAAATCCCACTGATTTCAGGAGACCAAGAAACTGACTGAGACTATAATGTGGATCAAGAAAATTTCTGGAGAAGCATCAGGTTTCATCGTAAGATCTAAAAATCCGTCAAGTCCTACTAGGCATCATTTCTTACACCACTGAGTGAAAAATCACTTTTTTTTTTCTTTGTCTTCTCTTTGCCGTTTCATAGGCCCAGAAGATCTTAGGATTTATCAGCAGAAGATAGCAAATCCTGACAAAAGTTAGTGCTACAGAAAGTCCAATAGGAAATGACATGCTTCTGCAACTAAAAACAACAAAACCAAAACCAAATTAAAGCAAATCTCAAAAAGCAAACAAACAAACAACAAAATACAACAGAAGAGAGCTTCTGACAGTGCGGGAAGTGGCCTAAGTAAGGCCATTTTTAGGAACTACTGATACGATACACCAGGAAATTATAGACTTATTTCTGCAGTTTTGCATTGGTTCTGGGGAAAGTCTTGGAAATGGCTGTAAAAGACCAAATGGAAGAATGGTCAGTAAACCACATCTTGAAGCAAGGACAGCCAGCATGGTCTCAGTAAGGGAAGGGCATGCCTCGCTTGCTTGCTGGAATTGCTTAAGCCTGTGCCTGCCAACACAAACAGAGGGAATGCTGTGGACACTGCATACTTGGATTTTCAGAAAGCATTTGCCAGAATTCCTAACTGAGATTACTGTCTAAGGTACAAAGCCATAGCCTAATTTGGAACGGGCAAAGGGGGCCCCACAGAAGTGAAAGGCGGCCCATTGGGCAGGGAACAAGGCAAACCCCCTGAAGGCATGGGGAGGTTTCTGCTTCTAAGAGCTGGCCTTACTAATAAGCTTCAAAATGCCTGGCAAGTTGGACGTGGTTTGGATGTGTACATAGAGAAAAGGAGTTGCAATACATCCAGAGGCACAACGAGATCATTTTATTATTAAACATGAAAGATAATTAATAGCCAAATTTTAATTTTGCTAATTTTGTAAAAGTAAATTTCAAGATTAAAGAAACTCAAAGCAATGGGCAGAGCTGTGCTGACCAAATCTCTACACAGCCTATTAGAAAAATAGTTTGAGACACACCAACAGAGTTTTTAGCCAGAGCTACTGAGAAAAAAATGAAGGCTAGAGTAACTGTGAGGTTCTAAATAACTGAAATGTCAAGTTAGCTGTGGAACAGAACAGAAAATAAAAACTTGGTTTGATCTGAAAAGAAAGTTGAAAAAGTTTATTTAAGGTGAAAAAAATATTAGGGACCGGTACAAGCAATCAGATTCAAGGTTTCTAAAATATGTTTCCAAATACTAAATAATTAAAAAAAAAAAAAAAAAAAAAAAAAAAAGGCAGGTATAAAATAAGAAATAGGCAAAAATTCTTTTTTAACTACCATGCAATTGAGGCACTCACTCAGAATTTAGGAAACACATATCCTCTTCTATCTTCCCAGTCATGCTGACTTTAACAAGTCCAGTATAACGTAGTATAACATTGGATGTATTTCCTCTTCTGTTTAAGCTGTTCTTTCTGCCAAAAGTATTTATATATTCATTTACTTGAAGGCAGAAAAGAACAGTACTCACTACCTGTAGGGAAAAAGCCTGACCCCTGATTTATTTATTTTTTTACATGAAGTAAATTCAGTGAATTCAATATTGACACCTCCAGATTGGACTAGATGACTTCCTTCCAGCCAGAAAAATGAGATGAATATTTGAAAATCCCCTCAACAGAGAGAATATTGTGTGGTCTGGTAAGCACCAATCTTGGAAGCCCCCAGCATTTCAAGTGGGTATCATAACCACTCCTGGATTAAGACAGCTGTCCACTTCATTACCATGCAAACCTGGTGAATCACTTCACAGTGAATCACCTCACAAATTTCATCTGTCTGCTTCTCATAAAAAGCTACTCTCATTCTCCCAGAGCAGAGAACATGAAACACAATGTGTAAAATACTAATATTTCCACAAAGATGGGTCTAAAGGTATGCATCATAAAGGTGAATTATAGAAGCCAGAGCTTGTATTTGATGTCTGCAAAATCACCTAAAACATTTTCTTCAATCTATCCATACAATGAACAGATGGCTAGTCATAGCAATTGCCAGGGACACTTATAAATGAAATAACTTTCATTCTTCAATATGTTTGGAGATCATTACTTGGACTGTCTTGTATATTGTAGTACAAGTCACTCCTTTTTGGAGGTTTCATAGAATCATAGAATCATAGAATATCCTGAGTTGGAAGGGACCCTTAAGGATCATCAAGTCCAACTCTTGACACCGCACAGGTCTACCCAAAAGTTCAGACCATGTGACTAAGTGCACAGTCCAATCTCTTCTTAAATTCAGACAGGCTCGGTGCAGTGACAACTTCCCTGGGGAGCCTGTTCCAGTGTGCAACCAGCACACTTTTTTAAACATGTTTAAACATGTTTAAACATGGCTGAGGTGCACCTAACAAAACTTACTATTTTTGCTTAATTTCAGTGCTTTAAAAACAAACAAACAAACAAACAAAAACACACCAGCCTGTATTAATAATTTAAGGTAACGCAGAGGAAGATATGGCCCCCACTGGATTAGGCCACTGTTCGGTGTGACTTCTTCACAAAGTGGGAAGACCTCCCCTCTAGCTGTCATTGCTAATAAGAGAAGAAAGGGAAAGTACCCCACAAATCTGCAACCTGATCACAAAAGACTGAAATACCAGATGCAGGAAGGCGCTCTGTAGCAGCCAATTCAGTGTTTAAAGAGTGCCGTTCAGTAGCAGCTCAGTTCTTCCTATTTACACAACTGGACTAAAATAAACAGGAGTTTATATTAGGGAACCATTGCACTTGAACACTTCCTTGAAACCCTCATCTCTTTCTGTTTCCCTATTTCAATGACCCCTTAAAGAAATAAGCCTGTTGCCATAAAGCTTTGTGTCTTACTTCTCAGTGCATTTTGCACAAATTGAATAACACCTTTATCACACCCACAACACAAACCCAGAATTGTGATAAATCAGCAGCAGGTCATTAGGAACCAAAAGCAAACATCAAGTGTTGCACTTTTATACTACTACTTTTTACACATACAGTCAACTACGTGAGGATGAAACCTCATGTTAAAATAACTTTTTGCAACACCACTGCTGTTGTTAGGTTGGGACTTCTACCTCTGAATTATAGTGAAAGGATTAAATTAATGAATGACAAGCTGGTTTGCTGTACACTACAGAAAATACCAGTAACAAATGAATGGTATTTTGCAGAAGAACAGAAAAATGCAGTTACACGTACATCATAAAGTCACACAGTGTTTACTATTTGTTCAGTGAAAATTTGTCATAAATCATGGATGGATGCAACTGCAGCGCAGTAATTACAGTACTGTACTTTAGGCAGGCAAAGTACTGTGATAACTCAGGGATTAGTTAAGTACTAAAAACCATGGCAAGCTGTATAATTCTGGAGCATCAGGTCAGCAAATGCAAAAAATGGCAAAAGATGATTTTAAGAAATATTATTAAAAAACCTCAATGGGAGAGCTGTGAATCCAGATTCTATTTAACACAAACCACTAAAGCCTGGGGAGAGAAGGAGTTCCTCAGGACTGCCCTGGATTTGGCATGCTGTTTGCCACTTGAATAAGACACACTGACTGGGTATTTTCCTGTAACAAAAACTAAGTCTGCAAATATTTTTCCAAAAACAAAAGAGAAAAAAGATACCACTTTCATGGTCTATACTTGAATGACTGGGATAATGGCATTGGGTAAGTGGTCATTGTCTGAACAAATTTTTATAGCAAATAGTGAGACACAAGCAAATGGCAAGTTACAGGCAAATCACCAGGCCATTCCTCCTCTCAAGAGAATTAAGCTTGGTGAAGCAAGTTGTATGGTCCTTCTCATTGCCATACAGACATACACAGATACCCTAGCATATGTTCTGTCATATATACACTATAGACATGGAAATTATAATTTGAAGCACAATGCTGTAATTTCATGAAATAGTTTGGGAAAATGCTACACTACCTCATATAAAATATAAGCCAGTGTTCAAAATTAGCAAGTACTACAGATCTGTTCATGTCCTACATTCTTTTTTAGCCCTGCTAAAGTGTCACACAGAATGATAGCAAGTATCCTGGAAGGTCGAAGATGAGGGCTATTGTTTAATTGTTAGCAATGAAGTGAGCACAATTAACAACCTAACTAGTGCTAACAATTCAGCACTTCTTCCTAAAGTTGTAGCCAGTTTCTCACTCTACTTCAAAATAGTGTACCATGCACTACTTTCAGCTGTTAGTCTGCATTTCTTGCCACCCATGTGAGCCCAGAACAAGGCTGTCATGGTTCCTGCAGTGCCACAGTCCTACCTGTGTCCCTTGCCCCAGCAGGGGCCTGGCAGAAGGCAGACATCAGCTTCCCCCACGCACTCCCTGCACATTTGTTCCCTAGGGGTCAGTGTTGAGGCCCATCCTCTTTAATATCTTTATTGATGATTTGGATGAGGGTATTGAGCGCACCCTCAGTAAGTTTGCAGATGACACCAAGTTGCAGGAAGTGTCGATCTGCCAGAGGGTAGGAAGGCCCTGCAGAGGGATCTGGACAGGATGGGTCAATGGGCAGAGGCCAATGGGATGAGCTTCAACTTGGCTAAGTGCTGAGTCCTGCACCTTGGTCACAACAACCCCATGTAGCACTACAGGCCTGGGGGAGAGTGCCTAGAAAGCTGTGCAGAGGAAAAGGATCTGGGGATTTGGTCGATGCTTGCCTGAACATGAGCCAGCAGTATGCCCAGGTGGCCAAGAAAGCCAGCACCATTCTGGCTTGTGTCAGGAATAGTGTAGCCAGCAGGACCAGGGAGGTGATCGTCCCCCCGGTACTCTGCCCTGCTGAGGCCGCATCTTGAGTAGTGTCCAGCTTTGGGCCTCTCACTACAGGAAAGACATCAAGGCCCTGGAGCATGTCCAGAGAAGGGCTACGAAGCTGGGAAAGGCCTGGAACACAAGTCCCGTGAGGAGCAGCTGAGGGACCTGGGGCTGTTTAGTCTAGAGAAGGGGAGGGTCAGGGGAGACCTTACTGCTCTCTACAACTACCTGAAAATTTCTTTACTGTGAGAGTGACAGCACTGGAACAGGTTGCCCATAGAGGCTGTGGAGTCTCCTTCTCTGGAAATATTCAAAACCTGCCTGTATGCCATCCTGCGCAATTTGCTCTTGGTGATCCTACTCAGCAGGGCATTTGGACTAGATGATATTCAGAAGTCCCTTCCAACCTCGGCAATTCTCTGATTCTGTGTAAGGAAGTTGTGGAGAGCTGGATGTTGGCCTCTTCTCGCAGATAACCAGCGACAGAACTAGAGGGAACAGCATCAAGTTGCACAAGGGGAGGTCCAGGTTGGAAATTAGGAGACACTTCTTCTCAGAGAGAGTAGTCAGACATTGGAATGGGTTGCCCAGGGAGGTGTTGGAGTCACCATTCCTGGGAGTCTTCAAGGAAAGGCTGGACATGGTGCTTAGGGACATGGTCTATTGGGTGATATTGGTGGTAGGGGGATGGTTGGACCAGGTGATCTTGAAGGTCTTTTCCAACCTTAATGATTATATGATTCAGCCCACCAGAGTCACCCTGTTTCCACCAATATTACAGCCATTCCATCTTCAGAGGGATGATTAGAATCTGTCCATAAAAGGTGATTTGGTCCATAAAAGGTGATTTGGACATCTCATCAGCCATTTTGGCTTCTCTTCTTGCAGCATTAGGATTCCTCTCTCTACCTGTTCATATAAACTCTCTTTGAAGGCAATCTTTTTTTTTTCTTTTTTTTTTTTTTCTTTTTGGACACAGTGACACAGACCGGAAAGGTGGGTTTAAATGTTAGTGGAAAAAGTAGAAACTTTGAAACCCTGTAAAATGTTGTTTCTGCCACAGTCCTGCATTTCCTCAGTGCCTGCTGCAATGATAACTGGGTTGCTCTGCTTCTCCAGTCTTGGGTGCTGAGAACAGAGGCCAGCTGAGGCCATACCTCCTGAATCCACCTCACAGGGCTCCAGGGACTGCCTGAGTCTCGTGAAAGTGACAGCAAAGTAGTTCCTTGGCAGACAAGGTGCAAGTGCTCCCACCTCCCACTTCACACCGGGAACCCTTTACCTGTTTTAACAGTGTCTCTTGCATCTTTGTTCCACAGGATGGGTTTCTTTCCAGTCTCCTGTTCACATGAATCGTAATACAGATGACAAAGGACATATGCTGAATTATAGTCAGATTTTGAAAATAATAATGAAATATTCTAATAGTATTTGAATACACATTCAAATTATTTGAAAATAATGATGAATTAGTAATATCACCATATGGCATTTTATATGTATCTTGCAGTTTGAAAAAACAACAACAACAACAAAAATTTCCATGAAGTTTTCTCTAAAATTAGTAACTCCGGTTGGAAGCACAGATCAAAAGACTAATTTATAACAAGACACTGGACAGCTAGAAGTCATCACAGTCGTTTATACAGGCTACTTACAGGCCAAATACAGAGATCCAGCATCCAGCCACAGAACTGATCCGAAAGTCCTTCTAGTCCCCAGATGACTCTTTCCCGGCAGCACTGCCACCCGCCTGGCTATGCCCCATCCCATTTTTTTATTTTATGAAAAGAAATATACCCAAGTATTACAGCGCACAAGGCAGGGAGCAAGCTACATCCTGAAATACCTTCCAAGTAAAACCATCGTCTCTTTACAAAGAGTATCAATCCACCTAAAAACCCCAAAATTACATAATTTACCCACCCGTCTTGTGTGTGCGAAGAAGTAGGTTTGATGGGAAAAAAAAAAAAAAAAAAACACTGAGCATTGATCCTCTGTCATACTCTGTCACATACATTTAGCTCTGATAATGATTAAAGTTCTGTAAAATACTAATGCTGATAGTTACAATTTTAAGCTGTCCAATTATATTCAACTAGAAACCTGTTTTCTACTAAAAATGTGAACTGGTTCTCTGAATTATAAAGGGAAAAAAGTGAAACGGGAAGATACCATGGACAAAGCTGTAATTACTGAAGGTTCCGGTGACAACAGCAAGCTCGGGAGCCTTGCTCTTCTGGTTAATTACGATGTCATTAGATGCCCTCAATGTACCATGTGTGCAGGCCTTTACTTCAGGACCTATCATTTATTCTATATATTAACATCCAGAACTATAACCTTGATATAACCTAGTCATTGGGAATGGCCACAAACCCTGCCATGGTATGTCTGGATGCCAATGCTGCTGCTTTATTGCATCTGAGACAGAACCACATTGCTTTTAAAATGGATCGTAAGGTAAGTAAGAAAAGCATTGCTTACTGGAGGTGCATTGCATTGACCAGTAGTACTTCTAGTACTGTGCACTTGAAAAAGGGCCTGTAAAGGATATTAATTTGTTAATCTCTATCACCTCTAGCATAGGCAACTAAGTCCTACTGGAGAAACATGCCTGTTAAAATATAAAAATATATGGACGGCTGTTCAGATGTTAGATTTCAGTTCCAAGCTAGACCAATATTCATTTTTCTCATGTGGAGAAAATCGAAACAGATGTAGAGTATCTGGTTCTGATTTCCACTGCCGTGTGGAGATCAAGAGGAGTTCCACTGAGTAAAGCCAGATCAGGTCGAAATGAGCTGCCTTGTAAATACTACTGAGGATCTAGAATAGGAGCCCTGAAACTTGCTTCAGACCACAGGGTCTGCCTCTGTCTCTAAAGGCTCAGTAACAATCCCCTCAGATCTCCATTTCCAAAATGGAGGCTGGTATTCCCAAGCAGAACCTTGCCCAGAACCATTTTTCAATAAGCGAATATCTTTGCTCTGAAGCATTCCGTGACTGTGTATCAATTATCTGGTATGTTGCTAACGAAAATGGCATTTAAAAAGATAAAATGACTTGACTGAAACAGGTCGTGGTTTTTAGGGGCAAGTACAAAGTTGAAGGAAGGCCAACTTGCCTTTCCTTGGAAGGCCAAGTTCTTGTGTTTGTCAGAGCACTTGAAATTGGAAATAACCCATGGGGTTATTTCACTTGCTGACCCCAGTCCTCCCAGAATATTTAAGATCCAAGACATCCGGTGTGCTGTATCACGGCTTGCTCTGCATTAAAAACTAGCAGCACTTCTATGTAAAAGACTATTTAAAACCCTGCAGCATTACAAGAGATGTAGAAACAGCCTCTCCACCAACAGAAACGTCGGCCACATCTCGATGCAAGCCAACACCGTTTCTAACGGCCGGGACGCACGCCTAAAACAAAACGCAGGCGTCGGAGCCGAACCGGTACCCACCCCTCCTGCCCCGGTGGGGCCGGGCCATTCTCCCCGCCCGCCATCTTGTGCGCAGCGCGGCGGGAGGCCGGGCCGGGCCGGACCGGGCAGGCGCCGCCGGCCGAGCCACCCCAGGCGGAGCGGCGCCAGAGTTTCGGCGGCTCCAACCGGCGGCGGCGGCGGAGTGCGGGCGGCCCCTGCTGTTGCGCGGCGGCAGCGCGGGCGAAGGCCCCGATGGCCCTCAGTGCCCGAGCCCCGGGCTGCGCCGGAGCCGCCAGCAGCCCACGGCTTCTGCCCGGCGGGCCCTCGGCCCTCCTGTGAGGTGCATGTGGCGGGAGGGCTGCACCCCGTGAGACCCGCTCTGAGGAACACGTCCGAAAGCAACTTTTTAAAGGATTTATGACCCTAACCAGAAGAAACTAACAGGTCACTTCAAGAGGGCTGTGTCTGCCCTGCGAAAAGGCTGGAACCTTTGAAAAAAGAGACTGAAATTCTTTCATTCGCCTCAATTGTCTTAAGTAAACAGTGCGCTGAGATGAGGATTAATATTAAATATCGTAATCCTAACAGCTTTCAACAGGAGGAAATGGAAAACGTTAGTGAAATTAACCTGACAGATGAGGTACCAGAGCTGCAATTTTAAAAGTAATATCCTTCCACAAGATCCAAGAAAAACTAAATAGCCTTGTGTTTTTCTGTAGGCTCCTTATTTTATTTTCTGCTGCTTTGACTGGCAAGCCCAAATATTTTAGCATGAAAGTTATTACCGAGGAAAAAAAACATGATTATTTCATGAAGATTACGTTGGAGGTGCATCTCATACCTCTAATAGCATATTATTAGCTTTAGAAAAAATGTTTATCCAGCTGTTCTTCTCACTAAAAACTCAGTGGATTCAACAGATCAACATGACAATTATAGCTGTGCTTTTTTTTCCAGTGTTTTTGGAAATTAACATTCTCTGAAATTAGCGTCTCTTCAAAATATTTTGCATTTGCTAAATCTACGTTTTCTGATGGAGAAATATTCAAGTGAAAAATCTGTGACCAACTATAGAGTGGACATCAGTCAGTTCATTTTGAGGAAGGATATTTGTCTTCTACATGTGACTGTTTTATCATTTTTCACCACCAGGGGTTACTGTGATTCGAAATCTCAGGACCCCAGAGGAAGGAGAAAGAGACTGGGAAATGGAGAGCTTCCCTCTCATTGAGGAGGGAGTGGTTTGGGAGCACCTGAGTGGGATCAACGCACAGAAATCTATGGGCCCTGATGGGATGCATCCACATGTGCTGAGGGAGCTGGCAGAGATGATCGCCAAACCGCTATTGTTTTTGAAAGGTTTTGGAGAACAGGAGAGGTGCCTGAAGACTGGAGGATAAGCAATGTCACTCCAGTCTTCAAGAAGGGCAAGAAGGAAGATCCGGGAAACTACAGGCCAGTCAGTCTCACCTCTGTCCCTGGAAAGGTGTTGGAACAGCTTGTTCTGGATGCCATCTCCAAGCAACTGGAAGAGAAGAAGGTTATGAGGAGTAGTCAGCATGGATTCACCAAGGGGAAGTCATGCTTGACCAACCTCGTTGCCTTCTATGATGGCATCACCAGCTGGGTAGATGGGGGAGAGCAGTGGATGTCATCTGCCTTGACTTCAGCAAGGCTTTCGATACTGTCTCCCATGACATCCTGCTAGTAAAGCTGAGAAAGGATGGGATAGATGAGTAAGGTGGGTTGAGAACTGGCTGACTGGCCGAGCTCAGAGGGTGGTGATCGGTGGCACAGAGTCCAGCTGGAGACCTGTGACTAGCAGTGTTCCCCAGGGGTCGGTACTGGGTCCAGTCTTGTTCAACATCTTCATCGACGACCTTGATGAGGGAATAGTGTCCACCCTCAGCACGTATGCCAATGATACAAAGCTGGGAGGAGTGGCTGACACACCAGAAGGCTGTGCTGCCATTCAGTGAGACCTGGACCGGCTGGAGAGATGGGCAGGAAGAAGCCAAATGAAGTTTAACAAGAGTAAGTGTAGAGTCCTGCACCTGGGAAGGAACCGGATGTTTTGGTACAGGCTGGGGAACAACCTGCTGAAGAGGAGCTCTGAGGAGGAGGACCTGGGGGTCCTGGTGGATGACAGGTTGACCGTGATCACAGGAAGTTCTGCAACAATATGCAGAAGAACTTCTTCACAGTAAGGGTGACGGAGCACTGGAACAGGCTGCCTAGGGAAGTTGTGGAGTCTCCTGTGGAGATATTCAAGGCCCGTCTGGATGCCTATCTGAGCAACTTGCTCTAGGGAACTTGCTTTGGCAGGGGTTTGGACGCGATGATCTCTTGAGGTCCCTTCCAACCCCTACAATTCTGTGATTCTGTGAAATGTTGTTGGACCCCATGAACTAAACACCAAGGAGAAGCAGTGCAGAAATGTGAATTTCTGGTTTACATGGATTTTTGAAAATATCCTCTTCATGAAATTACTGTGCGAATTCACACAGTTGTTACTTACACTCCAAGACTTAGATTTCAGTCTACCAGAAGGACAAAACTGCAAATTCAATCATGTCCTCTCAGTGACCCATAGATAATGAATAAGACCAGAGCTGCTGAACAGTGGCACACACTTACTTGCCTGAAGGTTACCATCAAAGTTAGCAAGTCTCTTGACAAGCCTGAAACACAGGACACTTGCCAAAGCACACATTGTTTAAGATTCTTCTACTCTGTGTGAATGTAATCATCATTGGACAATTTTGGAGGAAAGGACGAACATCCAGCTCACCTCCTGTTAGCTTTACCTAGAGTGGTGTACACAGCCCCAAGTTACCTAAGCACTAAAGTATGATTTCATCAATGACTTGATTGCAATGGATGGAAAAAAAAAAAAAAAAAAAAAAAAAGTTTTTTTTCTTTCCTCTACAGTTGTAGCATAGAAAGCATTACTTATCTCTGCATAACTGATTCAGTCCTTCACCTAAAACTAGGTAAAACTAGCATTACAGCAGTTCAATATGATAGGAAACATGTTCTGGGATATTATCCTAGAGAATATCTATCCACTAATAAATGGATTAAAGTCTGCTTATTATAATAAATGCAAACAGTTTTCCAATGCTGTTTTGTAGTTATGGCTGACCAGAGCAGAAATTGGTCTGTTAACTACAACAGTTAAATGTATTTTAACTAGTAGAATTGTCCAGAGAATAAAGGATAAGGATTTATACTGAAAAAATAAAAGGTGTAGATGTCTTTCTGGGAAATACAAGGGAGAGGAGCATGGAATACCTGAACTACAGGTCTCGTGACAAAATACCAAAATTACAGAATGTTTTTCCTGGCCTTCACTAGACAAATGCTTTTTCCAAGAAGGTGTTGCTTAATTAAAGTGAAATAAAATGCCCATTTACCTGGGGGGAGGGGGGGAGGGAAGTTGAACCAATTTGCATAACCAATACACTGCAGGCTATTTAGTTGCAGGTAAATTATCTATTCCATGTACGACGACAATAGTGTCTTCTTGGTATTGTAAAGCTCCTTAACACAGGAGGCTATGGTATCCAGTAGCAAGTTAAGTAACCTTAAAGGTTTATTGGTCCAAGATTCTGACTGAGACAGAAGCTGTTTAGTGATGTCTGAAATTTTGTGGATAAAGACAACATACCTTTCGCATCCCGTACACAGGGATTAATACAAAATATATATATATGATTATTTCAGACTAAATGGTACAAATGTTTCAAGTCTGAGCTTTAGAGAGCAGAATTAAATACTTGTACTCACACTGAGTTTATCCTTTTTCCTAACAGGAAAAGAAGAAATAATCACAGTTTACAGGAGGGTCTCTGCACTGCACCTGCAGATCTGTTGCTGCAGTCCATCATCTCTGTTACATTTGGAAGTGGTGTATTTAAAATATGTTGAGCCACACTTAGGAATAACTCTGAATGCTTCCTGTACTGTCTCCTTGCCTCAGTCTCAACCAAGGCTGGAATCTAATAACTCGGAACTAGTGATTTCCTGGCAGAATATTATATTTCAGTTTGCAATCATTCTTTCTGGGAATTGAGGTAGTGCAGCGGAGAGTGCTGAATCCCTAACTGTGGAGGCTGGATTAGATTTACTCTAATCCAATGTTTAAAAACAATATTTACCTGGCTTTGGTGGAATTTTAGCCATTTCCTTTATTACTTTGATGATACTTCAGAGATAGTTCTAAACCTGGACAGGAAAAAAAAAAAAAAAAAAAAAAAAAAAAAAAAAAGTATTCCTGGGAAAATTACAGCAGTCAGTGTAAACATGACTTTTTTAAGCATTCTAATATACAGTATGTTACACATTATATACAAATCTATTAAGAAGAAATAATTTACTGGAAAAAATTTAAGTAAAACATGTTTCTGCCACAGAGGGTGTGCTGTTTGGCTTATTCTGTTTTCACTGTCAGACAAATCTTGGCACTTTTCTAATGTACAGGTGATATGAAGGCAATGATAGGGTTAATCTTCCAGGTTTATAACAGTCTGTCTATCTTTCACAAGAGACAACATGAAATGCAATCACATTGTGACTTTCTTCTAATAGATCTATGTAGATCTAGCAACCAACAATTATTATTATTATCATTATTATTTGCAACTCCTGAAATTATTTGACTGGTATCAACCTGGATGCAACTTGGAGATCTGTAAGTATTGCTGTAAGATCAAAGTTCATTGCCACCATGTCTGGCTAACACAAGCAAATATTAAGATGAAGGAGAAAATGATTTGTACCAGAACTTGGACCCCTTGCTAATATAGAGTTCTGTATTTAGAACAGAACAAGGAGTTACAACACACAATATTTTGAGGCTTTATTTCCACTCAGTTTATTCCATTCAGGATTTCAAATACAAATCCTAAGCTGTCACAGGTTTTGTTTTTGTGTGCACAGTTCTTCCACAAACAGGGCAGAAATTACTTTCAGACAGGAGTCATTATTTAAATAACACATGATTCCAACCAGTTACAAACGCACTGGCTGAGCAAGAAAATTAAATTAAAGGGGGGAAAGACTTGGCAAATTTCATCAGTTTAAAGTATTATGAAATGCAGAAAAAGTTCTAGAGAATCTGCAAACTGAAAACACCACACAGGTCTCTTATCCGTGGCTATTTACAGGCTATGTTTAATGACAAGTTTTGCAAGCAAACCATTTGGCAAAAGATTCATCATGAAGAAATGAAAATAACATCAGTAAAATCTAGTAGTTACATAAAATCATATATATTCAAAAAGACATGCAAAAATTAAGTCTTTTTTCTCAAAAAAAAAGTCTTTCTTATTGATACCAAGTGGACTGAGGGGCCTCTCAATGGACTCAGGGTGATTCAAGTTGCCACTTTTCTCAGGGGTAACAAAGAGTTCACAGTCATTCCTTGAAATCCAGAGGATCAGAGAATCAATCTTAGATCTCTGCCCAACCTGGGATTCATTTGTCCTTGGCTCCTTGTGTTCAGGGTGATCACTTTTCTTCCGCAGAAACAAGGGGAATTAGATCCACCTTCATCCCTGTGAGGCTTGCTGGCCTGAATTCCCACTTCATCCCTTTGATCTCCCATTGAGATCCTCTTTGGGGTGGTTTCCAGCCCATCCGTGCAGTTCTGCGAGCAGCACACAGCACCTGCTATTAGCAATCTCCTTGAGTACAGCTGGGAACATAATTTGGTCCTCCATGCTGCTGCATACCACTTTACAGAGCTGAAGAGTAACCCTGAAATTAAAATATTCATAAACTCTGGGATTTTGTAAAATGTGAACTTTCCCTAATTATTTCTAGTTGGCCACAATCTTAACTAGAGATTAAATAGCAATGGGTTCATGAAAAGCATGTTTATATGTTATAGAAAATTGTACTGTTGCTCTATGTATGTATATTCAGTTGTTATAAGAAGAAACTGAGTTCACACCTTCCACCAGAGGGAAATTCATCTTCCAGAACCAGAAATCCTTTGGTTCCTGTTCCCAAAAAAAAAAGCCTACACCTTCACTGCCCAGCAGGCCAGCCACCACCCATGGTGGCCTATTGGAACCAGCCCAGCAAGTCTGGGTTTCTTTCCTCACAATATCGTTTTGCCTAGAGAATCCCTATCAAATGTGAGCCTTTAAATATCCCTGAGGAAAAAAAAAAAAAAAAAAAATACAGTATACAGCAATTCGGCCAGGTCTAGCCACACTGTCTAATCGTGTTTTCTACAGGGCTAGCAAGGTCCCACAGGAGGTGGTGAAGAGAGCAGTTATGGAGGGAAACCACTGCTGAGCTGTGATTGGGGTGAGAGCGATGTATGCAAAAGCAACATCCTTATGGTCCGTGAAATGATGTGAATTACATCATTACTGGTGAATTACAATGGCATTGTAACAGAACAAAACAAATTATCAAGGGTTTTCACGGACTTCATTTAGCAGCTGCAAGTACCCATGTGATTGGTAAATCATAGTCAAGGGTAGCTCAGAAGAGGTTTTGACTCTCAAAAAATCTGGCACAGAATTTCAGATGAAAAGCTGAAAAAACGCAGTTACCTAACTCCCAAGGTGCCTCAGCTTATCACCAGTTTCAAGAGCCAGTAGCAATGAGGAGTTTCTGCAGCCTGTTGCTGCCAGATGGGAAAGCAAAGCAACAAAATAGCTTACTACCTTTAACACATGTAGAAGCAGTGCATTAAATAGGGGTAAGATTAAAGTTAAAATTCCATTACACAGTTTGCCCTTCTCATGCATACAATTTAATAAAGGGTTCTCACTCACACTGAAATATGCTAACACAATTATTTTCGACACATTGTGATACAAGCAAAGAATTAGACTCTGTGCTCTGTGAGCCTTCTTTGACGAAGCAATCCAGTGCAAAATCCAGTGATACTGACAAGTTATTACATGCGGTAATGAACAGTATCCTGCCTCTGAAGGTTGCAGTGTTTCGATCATTCCTGACTGACATTAAGAACCCTCTAAGACTGCTAGGCCTTGCCAATTTGAGGTGTTTTTGCAATGACTGGTGGAAGGACAAAATGAGAGAAGAATTAGGAATCTATCCAGGACCACACTGTACTAACAGACCCAGAAGGAGTGGGGGTGTTAAGTCTTGTTTGGTGGGCTTTATTTGGAAAAGGAGCTCTGAAGGGAAAGTAGAAAGACTTAACTCATCAAAATTCTTTCCTGTTAGTTAGGAAGTTTATTTCTTAAACAGAGTATAAGTATTTCAATACTAGAGAGCTCCAGAAGATACATGAATTAAGGAATCAAGGAAATAAAGCCATATTTCTCAGCTTTTGCTGGTTTGTAATAAATCTTAACAGTATTAAAACTCAGGGGAAATTATATTTAATTTCCCTTTGATCACTATCTTTTTTTTAAGATTCCATGGAAAGTTATGAGAAACTCATCCTGTCTTTTGGAGACCAAGTCTGTCATAAATCCTTAAACAGACATATTGGTTTATTTAACATACTCTGCTTATTTCATTTTCTTATGCTTCTGCATTTCCTGATACCATCTGGGACCACAGGTGGAGTGTTGAAATAAAGGAAGGAAGGGTTTTCTAATGATGAGATGGCCAGACAGATACGGATAAAGAGACGTGCCAGCTGCCCATTTCCTACCTCTGAGGTTCCATTGTTATATTATCCAGTACCGGGGGTTATGTTCAGTTAGTTTAACTTGTTTTTATATTTATATGTCATGCTGATATTTTCTCCTATTATCAAGATCTTAAGAGTTGGTATATTTTTTTAAGATTAAAAAATAATAGTAATAATAAAAAAAGAAACAAGTTCTGAACTGTTTCACAATACCTCACTAACATTCATTCTTTAACTCTTCTGACATTAAGCACTGCCTTTATTTTAAAATAACTCAAATTTACAAAGCAACTAACAGTAATTGTAGCCACATTGTCATCTTCTGTGACAGTTACATATAAGGGAGCTGAACCATAGAGTACAGAACAGGTGAACTAACCTTCTTTGACCAAAAGATTTATCCAAATATTAAAACTAGCCCCAGTCCTGAGTCATTTCCTGAAAGGCAAAAGAACTTATCACACTTACGGCTCTTACTAAGATATTCTTAAGGAGATTTGAAGCATTTCTTTCATTCTTCACACTTGCAATTCATGCACACAACCGTGGATGAGTAGGAGTATCTGTATACACTATATACACACATTTTTTTTATTTCAACTTAGAAAAACCTGCCCAATTTTACCAGTCCATAGATGAAGTATCTGTTCCTTGACTATACTGTCCTTTCCATCAGTTTCTATTGCATCTTCCTTCTCCTAATTTTTAACAGAAATTATTTATCTGTGAGAATGCAGGGACATAATGTCATTAATCACTGGAAATACTTCTCTCTGTTAGACTACTGGTGGAGAATTTATCCCAGGAAAGACTTTTAATATCTGAAAACTTCTTTTGACTAAACTGAATCAGCAAAGCAACAAAAATCCAACTTTACAATTCATAATTATTAAGAATCTCACTCATAATTTTAGCAGAAAAAAAAAATATTACAGCTTCAAGGCCAACAAAACATAATCTCAATAGAAAAGTTGACTTCATCATGGCCACAGTGAGGCCTGTTCATGAGGTGGGGAGGAGGGAAGGCCCCACTGTGCAGCCTTGCAGCTGTAGGTACCATTCCATGTTTTGGCAGTTTGGGACAATTCCAAAAGAGCTTTTTCTGCCACACCACATCTCGTTTTTGCCAGGTTATATATTTGGAACAATTCATGGACTGACCCAGGAGGTCACTGGCCCACTTCAGAGTGATTCTCATCTGTGAAGCCCAGAAATATAGAAGTGAACTCTGCAAAGCTATCATGATGTCCAACCTATGAATAGGTTACTTGGTCATCTGTGTTGTTATGATGATGGACATAAAAAGCTTCTGATATTTTAAATAATTTATTCAACTGTCAAAAATAAAAAATAAAAAAATCTACAAGCATTATTGCCAGCTACAGAAAATCTTACTGTATTCTTTTTTTGTCAAAGGCATCTTGCTCCACAAGTGAATACATCTTTTGAAAATGAACGGGGCAAATAAAAGCAGGACCTAAACTGTAGTCTTTCACAGTAATTTCAAGAAGGACTAAATGAGAATAATATTCATGCATCCTCAGAATATAGCCATCAAGACCTGCATGAGGAGACCAGAGGGTCCTCTCATTAGTTAAAATGTCACTTATGACAGGAAAGACACAGGAGCATTCCGGACTAAAATTTCCATATGAACATGTGCCAGGCTTTATACTGTGAAAGTTCAAGAGAAGACTAATTGACAGGTTAGGAGAGACTTCAGTCTTAATTGTAATAAAGCCAATTTCTAATATCAAAAATAGAAGTATATTTGCCTCACATTTTTTTCTCTTACTTTGAATATAAGTAGGTCTTCCAAATTATCTGGAAGTCTGAGGAACAGCTGACAAAGTGATTTTTTTCTAAGCATTTATAAATATTTATGAAAAATTGGTCTACCTTCCATTTTCTTTCTTCACACAAAGCAGAGAGAAATAACCAGCCTTCATATAATTAGTATCGCAGAAAAACTCCAGTTGTGTTGGCCTGAAGGTCATCTTTTGAAAACTAAGCGTAGTATTTGTTTTGTATGTTTCTATACATGATTGTTACTTGGATTTGTTAGCATGTCCTAAGTATCAACCACAACTCCTGTTTTGCTTGGCAAGCCTCCCAACAGTCAACAGATGTTCTTTCCCTCCTATCTCTTCAGCAGGCAAATGACTACCGAATGATATCCATCTCTCCGTGATCATAGGGCTACTCCTTTTGCCCTGGAGTTATCTTCTGAGCCCTACTTTTTAGGTAGTTGGTAAAGAAAAAGGACCCCTTTTCAGAGTCTGGGCACACTCTAATTCTGTCTTCACAGAATTATGCTATGGACCACCAAGGCCAGTATAGCCAACCAGGCTTACCTCTAAAAGAGTTTGAAGACAGGTATCTTCGGTATGAAAATCTGTAGTTCAGAATAGATTTGCATGGCATGCTTTATATCAAGCTGCTTCTCTGCCCAATAAAGTGCATTCAGTTTACCTGCTTGAAAGCTTTGCAGCTGATAAGTGATTTGGTGCTTCCCACATACTCTCTTGTGACTGCCAGCATGAACTACTAGGATTCAAGAGCACACATAGATCATTTGATGTTCCTGTCCTTTGTACTTTCATAACTGCAGGTGATATATGAGATGCAAGGAAAATCAAGAATTGTCAGTCTTGTGCTGAGTTGAAACACTGAAGTTAAATTAAGTCATCTAGTTTTCTCATGCTAAAGGTCTAAAAAACATAACAGCCAGTTTTCAGAGTTAACAGTCTAGACCAGACAGAAAAAATCCCCAGAAGTATATTCAAGAGAATATTTCTCAATTATCACTTATTACAGTTAAGGATCCTATATGTCTTTTAAGACTCAGCTGTGTTCTCTTTATTCACCAGGAAATCTCAATTAGACAACAATGTAATGTTGGAATCTCTTTGAATATTTGGAACTCATCTTAGATAAATTATGGAATGAATGCTTTCAGAAAAAAATAAAATAAAATAAAATAAAAAAAATAAAAAAATCTGTTAGCACTTAAAAAGCACATATTTCAACATATATTTGAAAGATAAGCTTCCACCAATTACTTTGAACCTCTCCAAACAATATGAAATTCTGAAAATGTGGTCTAAAACCAAGCACTCAACACGAGGAAAGAACCTGTGAAGAAAGAAGGATTCTGTGAAGTGAAGTTTCAGTGAATTAAATATTATCAGGCACAGATGCACGGCACAAAATGCAGTGCAGGAAGAGCACAGACAGGTTGCTGCATACTGAGCATTTTCCTTAGAGATCCCACTGTGTGAACTCAATGGCTGTCCATGGCCTCTCCCACTACAACATGCATCTTCTGGCCCTGAGTTCCCACACAAAGCCTTGTAGAATTTACACCTTGGTGAAAAATCCTCCTTTAAGGATTTTCCGTTGCCTGACAATCTCCACAATAGTTCCAATACCACCATTTCAGCTGAAGTGATGGGCTCTTACTATCTTGTAAGAGTTGCTGTTCAGTGAGAAATCTGACAAAACTGATATTACGAGAGAAGAAATAATCACCACTGAACAAGAAAAACTGCCATCCAGGACAAAACACAAAACCAGTCTCTAGCTGGTACACTTTGTAAAAGATCCCTCTGTGACACTAAAATTTAGCAATTATATCAAGCTTTATTTTTAAAACCCTTTACTGACATTGGCAAATCCTAGCCACAATCTTGTGAGTGATTGACATGTTGTGAAACTAGAAAAAGGAGCAGAAAAAAATAAAAAAATACTTATCCAGACCACAGAGACAGACAGTGTTTCAATCTTAAAATAAGAAAAAGCAAAAATTCATGGATCTCAATTGCATAATATACCACAGATTCTTTTTTGCATGCATACATCCAGAATACACAGACAAAAGAAAACCTTATAAAATGTGTGTTGTTATTAATATATCCAGTGCATTGGGCATCCATCTGCTTGATTTTTTTCACAGGGTGATTTTTGGTGTTGGTAAAAATTCAGATCACTGTCTATGCAGATTAAGTCCTATATCTGCAAGAGCAAGTATAAGGATATATGTCACCTGTCAGAGAATCATCTGCTGTTCAATCATTTTTGGCCTGCAGGAACATAGCCATTTCTGAAAACAAGTAAAATTCTGACACATGGGTGTGTTCAGGGAGACCCTGGTATGAAAGTAAGCTTGTTACAGGAACTGCTGTGTAATCAGCAAGTGGAGAGCTGAGAAGCTATTAAAGAAATTATATGGATTTCATCCATTAGATAACTTACTATCAGGTCAGTTAGAAAACCTGATAGGTTTTCTAAGGCAGCAAACTCTGGGATGTTAGCAATTGCCTTGTCTTGGCTGCCTACTTTGCCCATACCTGAGGTCTAGAAAAACAGGTTGGCTGCTTCTGAACCACTGTGGGTTTGGCCATTCTGTGGTGTGGAGATGTCCCTGCAAACAGGAGCTCTCAGACCATCCTTACAGTGATGGAAAGAGCAGCAACCCTGACTCTCCAAGGTCCTTTATTACAGCAGCTTCTGTTTGTCTGTCCTCACATTTCCCTGTGTGAGGACCTTCACTTGAGACAGCAAAATTCATATCTGTCTACGTTGCTGAGGAATGTTGGGCCAGCTCTGGTTCAGTACCACATTTGTTAATGGCCATTAAGTGGTTAGTTAAAAAAAAAAAAAAAAAAAAATTTACTCTCACAAAGGGCCTGATTTTTATCCTAAAGATGGACTTGCATCAACAAAAGGAAAATCTTTTGACAAGCTAATAAGAGGATCTGCTTCACTGCCTGCCTCCACCTTTCATTAAGTTGGCTGTAGTCACAGACTGGCTTTACTGTGGTTGAGGGATCTCTGACACAGCTTTAAGACCCACGTCAAAATTAAAACAGACAATATATGAGCATGGACCACCAACACAGAGTTAAATCATTTGAAATTCTGTACTTCTGTAATGCAGTGTTAAAATCCTTACTGTTTATACAGTTAAGTTTGTCCGATTACAGATTTTCCATTTTGTTTTGCATGTAAAGCCTGGAATAAGGGAATTAATTTGTCACTCTAAGGAACATTTCCTCCATTGGATATACACTAGGAATCATCAATTCAATAAAATGAAATGACTGTCCATCAAAGTAGATATTATACATTCTACTGAAAATGAGCCAGAAATATATATATATAGTAACATATATATGTGTATATATATATATATATATATATATATAAACCCCTGCACAGTAATTTTTAGATATGAGTTCAGAATCAATGCAGTGCTTCCTCAGCTGTTTGCTTTGGACAAAATATGCAACATTTTTCCCAGTCATGAAGTCACATTGAAATTACCCCTGTGCTTGATTATTTATTGGCATATGTTTTGTTATAGTATACTTTAAATGAAAACGCATTTCTGAAAAAGACATCTTATACACATGTATGTTTGTTGAATGCATTTTGGGAAATCAGAAGCAAATCCCAGTAGCTCTGATAGCTCTTTTTCATTCCATGATATTTGAATATTTTTTTCTAATATTATGGCACGTTTCAAAAAAGTATACAGTCATACAAATCTGTAATCTGATTCATTGACTTCAGCATAGCTATACAAAAATAAAAAATTGGCCTACTTTTGCTAATAAAAAGCTATCAGAGAAAAAGCAGAGTCATAGTTTACTATGAAGTAGAAGAATCACTGATTCAAACTGTACCCCACAGTCTGTCTTCTACATTTGTGGTATTTCCTGGACTATTGGGCCAACAAATAAAGTATGAAATAAAGAAAGACCTGTGGGACAATCATGACTACATCTCAACATTTCCACCTAAAAAATGCATCTTAGTCTTACAGGAGATCCTTGAAGATATCTAGGTGCAGAATTTCGTATGTATAGCAATTGCAAATGGTCCTGACAGGAAGTATTGATAATTGTGACTAAAAAAATAAAATAAAATATCATTGTTACTTTGCCAATAGAAGTCCCATTTAGTTGTTTCTTAAACAGAGGTTTTCTCAATTGCAAGATTTCATTGCCCAGATAACTGTATTATTTCTTTCAATTTCTGCCTCTCATAGGCATAAATTAGATCTTTCATAGATTTGATGCTGTAGACCATTTTTCATGTCCATCTAAAATCTCATCAGCAATACTAATTCAATTACCATTCATGATGCCATTCACAGCTCTGTTTCTTATCAAATCCAAACAATCAGCTGTCTCTAACAGGTAGTTCCATCCAGTGAATCAAGTTCACCACGAGTAAATCAGTTTTGAATCTCCTTCCACTATGTCCTCACTGCAGACAAATGTTATTCCATGTCTAAGATCCCTAAACTGTACTTCATCTTTGCTGACCTGACTAGAATGTTTGCAGTGTTTAATATCTACTATCTCATTAATATCTACTATCAATATCATTAATATCTACCATCAAATTTATTTGTCTATCCTTTTTCTGGATCTAGATTAATTCTGCCTCCAACATATAAGTTCCGTGATTTGATTATGCATTCTCTGAAAAAATATTTTTGCTTGTTCACAAATGTACTGACTGACAATCTCATTTGTGCCCCACAGTTTTTAAATTGTGAGATCATAAATCATAATTCTGCAGTTAAGGATACAGTACAACCCAACAGCAGAACTCATGAACTGTCCTAGCTTTTTTATCAGAAATTTATTATGTTTTTGTCAATGACATTTGGAACCCACCTTCAGTCTGTTCTTGGATCTTGTATTGTTCACATATAGTCTTTGAGATCTCACAGAAAGCATCAGCTTCTGTGTTTGTTTCTGAAATTATGTCTGCATTTGCTGATAATCTACTCACTTTGCATTTCTACATTTTCCAGCTCTAGAACATATTTGAATTTTTGACAAGCATCTCACTGAATCTGCACATCTCAAATAAACTTGAGAAAAATGCAAGGCTTAATTTTATTATTAGTGCTAGCAAATAGAAAACATCCAAATATCCCATCATTAATATCTAAATTGATTTATTTTATTCTAATATCCATTGAATAAAAAGTAGAAGAAGCTTTCCAGATGGACACCTCACCACTCGCTTAGAGTCTCAGCACACAAACAGGTTGAATGGCTGCCAGGCTATGTGTGTGTCTGTGTGTGGTGCACATGTGTTTGTGTGTGTGTGCATCTCTTGCTCTTGCTCTCTCTTTTCCTATTTTCATAGAGTCTGCTCTCTGGCTTTGCTTTTTTCAGCAGCTTTTGCCAATCCAAAATATGTAGACACTAAGTTAAATCACTCATTTTGTTTATGTGGCAACAAGTTCAGACTTCTTGCCGAAAAAATGTTCTTGGCTTTGGACAAAGCAGGCTTTGAGATGCTTCCATCTGTTTTAAATACACCACAAATCATAGTATGGAAACCATTGCCCTCAACTGGTAGCCAATTTGCTGAATAAACCTATATTAAAAAAATAATGATTCAACTGCAGACTGTTTTCATATTTTTATATCATTTAATTTCAAAGGAATTCAGTCCTTGTATGGAAGAACTTTAAATACTTGTGAATTTGTCTGACTGGTCTGGTCATACAGGGTCAAGGAAGTAAATAAATGAAAATTGGTTCTTTCATGTTCATGAATTGCTATTATCAAATACGGAGAAATAAAGAGTAGACCCTTTATCTTCCTATTTCATACCTTTCATAATGGGACCTGAGAATTTTTGTGAAGATCTTTCACACTGATTGTATTTCAATCTATCAGTGGTTTTACTTGTTTTAGGTTCCACTGCTGCTTGAAGGCAGGCTATGTATCGTGTGTTTGAGAGATTCTGTGAGTCTCACAGAGCCTCAGAAAAAGAGAAACATCTCAGCTCTGTCTTTGGTCTGTTGTGGGAATCTGGACACATATTTTTACTCTTCTCTCAATTCCTTTTTAACTTCTACTGATAGTTTTGGAAAGGGGGAAGGGTTTGTTTAACTACGTGTATGGACATCACCATCCATAAGCACTCCCAAAGAGTGAGATTTGTCTCTTGATGGAAGGAGAGCTCCTCAGGATGCATAGCAGGGAGAAGATTACCCATTTTCCTTCCACTCCTCCTGATTCAATCTTTGTCTTTATGACCTGCAGTAGCAGAAACAGAATTGCCATACTGCCTGCCAGGTCCACCCCATCAAACACAGCTGAAATTAAGATTTTTTGAGGAAACAAGGAGAAAAGCAAAAGAAACAACAGTCCTGATGGACTTGTCTCCTCATGCAGACCTTCTGTGGCACTCAGCTGAGTCTGAATCTGCTCAGGTCTTATATCACCTCTCTGCTTCTTTCATCTCCTCTTTACAACAGCATGAGTTGTTGCAGTCCCTGGTCTCCCCACAGATTCACTCCTCCGAACCTGAATATGATTTGGCCACTTTCTTATACAATTTACACTCCCCAAGCCCACTCCTCACTCCTCCTACCTGTACAGACTCTTCCATGGTATATCACCATGATGGAAAATTGACTGTAGCTACTGGGGAAGCTAGCAAGTTATATTAGACTATGCCAAAGATCAGGGCACTTTCAACTCACAAAGATTTTTCTGCCCAGAGTGTGAATATGATGTTTCTCTGTTTTGTTTGACCTAAAAAAAAGGCAAAGAAATGTCCTTCGCAGTCTGGACCACAGCTGTTTTCAAACACAGATCCTTTAAACTCCATAAAATTAAGTTAAATCTTTGAAGACAGTGGGTAAAATGTTTTAGAAGGAATAATTATGTGTATACTTGTGTTTGATTTTGTGTTTGATATAGGCCTTACTCAAAAGAGCACGGCAGACACTGAAGTAGAACCTTGAGCAACCTATTCAAATGTGTTTTGTAGGCCACAGTATTTGTCCACATTATGCTTTTAAAATCAAGCTTAGCATGGGAATGTATTCTAGTTTAACTCGCATCATCCAAAACCGAGTCTTTTTAAGTTTCTGTCTTATCTTTCCTTCCAGGCAGAATCTATTTTCAGATGTAGAGCAAACAGAGCATATATAAAGTCCCGAAGCCAAGAGCCTCAGGAGCAAGGGACTATGTGTCTGCTGTGGTAAATTGCCTGTGATCAAATCTTGTGTCTCTTGGCTGAGTTCCAAAATTTTTGCTGAAGAACTTGGCTTCATAGAGCCAATGATCACAGGAGGCACCTTACACTGTATCATCCAACAGTACTTCCCAGTTCTCCATGACTAGACCAATGAGGGTGTAATACAAATACTTGATTTAGCTGAGCTTGAGAATGACCTTAAGTTTGACGCTATCTCCAGGGGCACTATCCCACTGCATTGTTGAAAACAAGCTGCAAGCAAAGGCTAATGTGCAACAAAAACTGCTAATAAATATAAAACGTTGGTTTCTTTCTGCAGTATTTCAAAATGTACCAGGACAAGCTCACTGGAACAAGGTCCTTCACTGTAGGATGACAGAATCTCAGTTCTATTAGATTTTATGCCATACTACACCCTGTTACTTGTGGTCAAAATAAAGAATAATACCAGGGCTGCATGACTTTAGTAAAGAGGAAAAAAAAAAATCCTGTTACTTCATTTGAAAATAGTTCATATGTGCCTTATCTAACTGTTGTGGTTTAACCCAGCCAGAATCTAAGCACCACACAGCCGTTTGCTCACCCTCCCCCCCTCACTCTCTGGGATAGGAGAGAGAATCGGAAAAAAATGAAAATGTGTGGGATGAGGTAAAGACAGTTTATTAGGACAGAAAAGAAAGGAAAATAATAATAATAATGATAATAGTACCACTGCTAATGATGTGTACAAACAAGTGATGTACAATGCAATTGCTCACCACCTGCTGACCGATGCCCAGCCTGTCCCCAAGCAGCCAGTTCCCCCACCCCGGCCAGCCCCTATATATTAATTGTTTAGCACAACGTCAGATGGTATGGAATACCCCTTTGGCCAGTTGGGATCAGCTGTCCTGGGTCTGTCTCCTCCCAGCTCCTGCTGCACCCCCAACCTGCCCGCTGGCAGGACAGAGCAAGAAGCTGAAAAGTCCCTGGCTTAGTGTAAGCACTGCTCTGCAACAATTAAAACATCAGCATGTTATCAACACTCTTCTCATTCTAAATCCCAAACACAGCACCCTACCAGCTACTAGGAGGAAAATTAACTCTATCCCAAGCCAAAACCAAGACACTAACATAAAGGTACCCTCTTACTCTATCTACATGCTTGTTGTGGTTGCAGATGTGGAGTATAGCCTACAGATAATGCAACAGTAGCATTTGGACATGCACAAAATCAAACCAAATCTGCAAGGTGCTAATGTTCACAACTGACCTGTGATGCTAGTCTTCCACTCCCTTCTATATGATGTTTCAACTTCACCAGGTCTCCTAGTGCTGCCTGGACAAAAAGGTGGAGAAGCAAGGGGCAGCTCTGCTCTGCACCTCAGTTGGAGGTGCTGTCCCCTCAGCAGACAGTGCTGCTGCCTGTGTGCAGCTATTGGCAATCAGTGGGTGCTATGAAGATCATGGGATACATGGGGTTTGCATACCCCAAGGAGATGAAGGAGAGAAGCCTTGTTTCCATGTGGGTGTCAAATACCCCCACAAGAACAGAACCATGAATGGTTAGAGTAAAAATTCAATCCCAACCACAAGCCTCAAACACATCTTTAACCCTTTGGCCAAAATGCTTATTAGTATTGCAATACTTGGTGATCCTTTCTGCTATCAATATTACTGAAAAATTAACTGACGAGAACTTTTTTTTGCTAATGTACTTGTGGTAGCACCATTTGCTCCCTGGGTTGGGACTTGTGTTCTTTGTGTTCTCTTTTATCTGATCCTAGTGAATATTTATTGCAATTTATTCTGGTAACAATACCTCAGACCTTAATAATACCAAAAACACGAATAAAGGCATTAGTAATTAAACCACGATTTTGCTCTCACTTCTCTAAATTTGAATAGTATGAATTAGGGAAAACTGGAAAGTGCACCCATAAAACAATTAAATAATTAATTTACTTACCTATTCTGGACCCTGAACAACACATAAGTAAACTTTACACAGTTGTAGGGATAGCCCAAATCCTTTCGCTTCTATCAGGCATGATATAAAATGATCTAAATCATCAGCATAGTAGAATTTCTCCTTTCATAAAGGAGACCTTCAAATGACTTTTAACTAAGTTGCAATTTTCACTTCATCACCTCTAACTACTCCTCAGCAGGTATCACTGCTTACATCTCCAATTATATATATCAAGGAAGGCATCTTTCTGCTATATTCCTAACTTTTTATTAGCTTGATGAAATTCTTGGAATCTGTAGCATTTCTGAGTCATTGCTCCAGCCTGGCATAGTCAGATGGATCTAGGCCTTGGCTCCGGGGGCAGGCTGAGGTGGCTGTACTTAAAGTTGTGTCCTTATAAGGCATTCTGGCTGACTTCAAATCATTGCTTTTTCTATAAAGCTTTCATATTGAAGTGAATTACATATGCTCAACAAACTGGGAGCTCTCATTCCTGAGAGTTTTACAAAGTTATTAGATGAGAAATAACAGCTTAGATCCTGACTTCTGTGTACCTCCACAGACAGAGTAAGAAATGAAGGAGTTCTGTCCTTCCCTGTTAGCAGACAGCTGTGTTACCAACGACCCTACAAACTGAGCACCATGTAGAGGGAACCCTAACCTCTGGGCTGCCAGCAGATTGTCAGCTTGTGCGCACTCACACAGTGCTCTCCTACCGATCCATTTAACACCACATATACCTCACCCAAACCTGCCAAACATCAGCAGGCCACAGTTTCTCTCCTCTGAAGCTCTGAACTATAATTTTAGTAAGAGAAAAAAAAATCCAGATTAAAAAAGAGGATGTCCTTCCTCCACTAGCATTGGCTGGAGCAGAAGCTGCCCTCAATGCCAGGTGACACTTGGCACTGGCATGGCTCTGCCTTCTCTTCCTTCCTTGTTAAATCAAAGCTGCCTCCACCACAGCCTCCTAGCAATCCCTCAGCCCACTTGCTCTTAGATCCCAAAGTTAATGTGTGTTTATTTTTCTCCCATGATGTGCTACTCCTCAGATGCTGCAGAGCTTAATCTCAGTACCAAGGGCAATCATCAATATCAAGGGCATCAATAATCATAAATACCAAGGGCAGAGACTTATGGGACAGAAATATCTTTTTTTGTTTTGTTTTGTTTGAGCTTTCCAAGCAGCATCTGATATCTAGACACAAGGGAGAGTTGTACCCCATAAATATTTAATATAAATCCCATCCTTTGATGTGACCTGCCCACATCATCAGGTTGAAATACCAGGCAATTCAGACAGAGAGGTGCATGTAAGCCTGTAATTTAGTTTTCATGCAGAGTATCAATGTAAATGGTAGTGAGAAGTAGAGGATTTCACTTTCTGGTGATTTTATAATCAGAAAAAAAAAAAAAAATCAGAGTGCAAAATTTTCTGATAATTCTTAATAAGCAGTTAATCAGCCCTAAGTGGGAAAAGGTCATACTCTCAGATTTTAAATCACTAAAAGTACAATCAGTCCTTTTTAAAGTATTTCTGAGTAAAACATTCTGGCTGTCCTGTTACTTCATTAATGTGCTATTCCTGTGAACTCAGAGATTCCTTTGTGTGCTTTGCTATCAATACTTTATTGTTCTCTTTTCCTACAGCAACCCCTACTGTTAAAAATAAAACTTGAATTTTCAATTACAAGTCCACAAGGTTATTTTTAAGTAACCATTAACTAACAGCTCAAACATTCAAAGTGATCCTAATCCTGTTATACAACGTGTTTTGTTTCCCCAATGACTTTTTTTTTTTTTTTTTT
>NC_048897.1:16343680-16381033 GCF_011077185.1 Oxyura jamaicensis | reverse complement strand
CGGGAGCAATCTCCTATCTAAACTGGTCTCTGGATGCAAAAGGCATGAAGTACAGTTTTATAAGACAACTTTTTGAACCTCACTAGGTGAACCTGACTGAAATATCTGAACTGAGACTCCTCTCTATGAACTAAGATTTTTTAAATCCAGCATCCAACCTCTCCTCTGACTTTAAATAAATAAATAAAATTTTGTGTGTGTATATATATATATATACATATATATGTCAAAAGCAGATATTCAAAACAAGCCTAATTTTAGGAAAACCATTGTATGAAATTGGATCTTGTTTTACTTTACGATTTTGTTTGTTTTCTGGGAATTATGATTCCAGGTTTTGGATGCAGATCTATCCTTAATTCTACCTAAACTGTGAGGTAGGAACTAACTTTTTCATAATTTAGTGTTCATGTTCTGAAGAAAGTGACATGGCACAGAAAATGGATACCTACAGAAAGTCTAAGTCAAGTTTGTGAGGATGAAAAGTTAAGTGAATATTTAAAATTGAAGAACAAAAACACATGCATTTCGTGGCTTATTAGGAGATTGCTTTGCCAGAAGGCTGGTTCACAGCTTCTGTTTCCAGATTTATAGAAACTGACAGCAGAGCTACCACTATTCCTTGTTTTGAAAAAAATGTATTCTATGTTTTTCTGTGGCTAAGGTCACTGTGTGTCATCATGTTCCCTAGAGCATGCTGAGAGCAAAGTTCAGCCCCAAGCACCCCACTAGCACACTGTTTTTCTGAAGTCATGTTCTGTCAGTCCTTCATACCTACAAGGACTTTTATACCTACAAGGACCTAATTTCCTTGTTCAGATTACCATCCCACATCAACCCCTCCAAAAATACAGAAGAGAGAGGAGCTGAACTGCAGACCATAACCTATTTACATCGCTTGCCCTTCTTTGGCACAGTCCCAGCAAATGCCTCTTTTTGAAAGAAATTGACACAGGCCTGGTTAGTAAGCCCTTCCTCTGAAGCTCAACCAAACCATCCTGTATAGGCAGAACAATTGGTGAATATTAAAAGGACCCCTTCATCTCTATGGAGTAGTTTAAATATGCATAGGCTTAATCTACAGTGCATGCAGTTTTAAGATTTTACCAACAGAAAATTCTCAATATTCACCATTGTTTTACTGCAACACAATAATAGATAGTCTTGTCATGGTACAGGCCAAGTCTGGTACAGATAGCAATCTGCCACTAGTTTATAGCTTAGGGAATTACTTCTTTAGCTTAAGTAGCTGAGGTCAAGGTGGTGCTAGGATCCTGACTGCAAGACAACCGTGTGATAAAGTCCACATGCAAATTACTGCAATGCACTTGGGTTCAAGCCTTTTCAGCTGAGAACCTCCAGTGGAGTTGCACTGATGAAAGCAGCAATTGTATGTGGATATGATTTGCTATGTAAACATATGATAACATATGCTTTCTATGGATTCTCTGGCTGGCAGCAAAGAATCCAGTAAACATTCTCCCCCTTCAGACTGCAGCAACTGGGAGTTTTGTTTTTGTTTTGTTTTGTTTTTTCTGAGAACTGTGTGAACAGAAGCTGAATTTCACAATAGCTCTCTCAACTCTGCTGTCTGGTTTCTGTTAACATTTCTGTTGCCACTTCTTCTCAGATGGATTCATAACAATGCTGAATTCTCAAGGAGGGAGGAAGCAAAGCGAGTGTTTCCCAATGCATGTTTTTTATTTCACAGTTCACGTGTCACAATGGACATTGCCTTTCATGAAGACACTCACCTAGGGAGAGCAGAGCCATAGCAGGGGGGCATTCCTAACAATAGGAATCCTGCCGATTTTGTGGATGGATTAGCTTTGTACTAGTGAATTGACTTGGAGAAAGAGCACTCCATTCATAAATCAGGCTACAAGAAAAGGTCAAAGAATAACTCTTTAGTAAACACCTGGGTAAGTAGACAAAACAGAGAAAACTGCCTTCAGGAAATGAGTCTGTCCCTGGTTGATGGATGCAGAGAAAAGCTTCTAAGAACTCTGACCATTGCTTTCAGTTTAAATTATGTTCTAAATATATAATAACAGCCATAGGTATAAGTTACGTTTTCTCAGAATACCTGTTCTCCTTCACCAGTGCTGACAAGTTCTTCAGTTCAGGCAAAATTATCCTTTCAGGGACAAGAGCAGATTGCAGTTCCAGTATTTTGACAAGCATTTCCCCAGAATGCACAGAACTGATCTCAACATCCAAAAGAAGAACTGAGAACTTCTAAATATCTCCAAAAGAATTAAAAACTAGAATCTTGGAAGTAAGTGTACCTGAACCACAAATTGTAAAAAAATGTTGTTCCAAAGGAAAGAAGAATCTCAGAGAACTTCCACAGACTTATTTATGAAAAGTATTGCCAAATGATTTGCATTGCAGTAAGATATGAAGCGCATGTGCATTCACATGCTGTATCAGAAATATGCATTATGTGACAGTGTTGTATATATAATCTTGTGCTGCTCTCAAAACTGTCTGCCCTGCATTACCTTGCTTCTCTAAACGTTAAACATTTTAGTGCAGCAGCAATTTCAGCAGAAAAGGAAAGGGTCTATAGTTTGCAATGCACTTGGAGATTTAGCATAAGGAGAGGGAGAAAATATTTTGTATTACTTACACAGACATGAAGATCAAAACACATGCATATGCACATGCATTAATATAATAAAAACACACATAAAGCTAACAAAAATGCAATGATAAATTGTCTAATTATTTTTGAAATGTTTGAATAATTCGAATATGAGACTAAGATACTATTTTAAAAATGAAGCAGCAGCATAAATGCTATACAATGACAGATCATTTGTAACAGCAGTGATAGGTGAAACTCCTTCCAAAAATTCACAAATGGCCAGTCCCTGTCCTTAGGTGACCACATGGCAAACTGACAAGCACACAAAGGTTAGGAAAAGAATATAAAGCATTTTTTCATACAGTAAATCAGAGAGAAATATTTTCACATATTAGAAACATTTCCTGTATTTAATAACAGTCAAAAATTCAGAAATTAATGCTTATACTTTCACTGCTGAAGACGCTTGAACAAAGCTTTGAGAGTAGTTTCAGACTAGGAAGTGAAAATTCTGCTGCCCAAAAGAGGCATGAAGATGCCAGTTTCACAAAGTAAACTCTGCTAAAGTGATCAGACTGTAGACTGAAAAATCCAGCTCAGAAGTCAAAAATGTAATACCAAACCAGGGCAGTGCAGACTAACTGTAACAACATTTTGAGCACCAGACAAAGAGGACAAATTGGCTCAGTGGCTGTCTTGAAGGAAATTCTTGACTGCTCTGTAGTATCTCTGAGCAAAAGGACAAATGCTGGAAAGTGGCAAGGGCTTCAGCTGCTTTTCAAAAGGTGTGCCCAGGAGGCCATAAGCCCCACAAAATCCGCAAGTGGAGTGCTGCCAGGCTATTCTTGGTTTTGTCTTCCTTTGTGTCTTGCTAGTTTAGTGTTTCAAATTTCTTTGCTTTCTGTTTCTTCCAAACACATTGTTAAATTGTCTTCTAACCCAGAATATGTTCACCCAGCAATGTGGCAAATGGGCCTTCCACTTGTCTCTGTCACCACTATAAGATTTAGAGCATTAAGTAAAAAGAGTAGAAAATATTCCTCAAAAGTGTTTATTCCTGTAGATTAGGCATAATTTATCAAAATGTGGGGGCTCTCTCCCAAAGCTTGAAATGAGGCCTTGCACCATTTAGGATTGCCCTGCAGTGATGAGCTAGATGTTTCTGCTTTGTCCAGCAAGGGTTACAGCAGAAAACAAGCAGATGCAATATTCTGCATGGGTTACAGGAAAGGCTATAGTGCTGTAAAGCTCAGGCATACTACAGCACCTGATTCTGCACCACGTTGTCAGTCCCCTTTCTGCTATAGCCAGCCCCAACGGAGCTGCACTGCAGACATCAGGGGCTATGAACTTTGTCAGCCTTGAGGGCAGCGCAGAAGCTACAGTCTCGCAATTCATCTGTAATAGTTTGTTTACATGGAACTCAAACAGCCAGGGAATTTCTTGATAATAGCTGAGGACAGTTCCTTGCTCCTGTCCAGCACTCACTGTCTTAAAAACAACTTCTGTGGCCATACGTCAGCTATCACTGAGCGTGATTCAGAGCCGTAATAAAACTGTTTACTGCCTTGCTCTGGACATGGCTTTCTGTTTCACGTACCCCAGCTTATAGCTACTGAAATATATCCTTATATCTCTTACTGCTGTGGCCTGAAATTCATTCACTGTATGCAACAGTAATTTATAAAGGACACCTCTCATTTTTATTCCTCTCTCAGGAATACTCAGGGAGCAGCTACACACAGCTGTCTGACCTTGAACCACTTTCAGATAAAAATATTATTTATGTTCCAAAGAGTTCTAGGATCCTCCTAGAGAGAGCTGCACACAGTTGGGATCTGCCCGGTTTTACATGTGGGGAAAACAGGCAAGATTCATAATGGAAAATTTCAGCCCAGATCTCCATCTATGTGGACCTGGACCTGGACACACAAAGTTCCAGTAGCAGCTTGTAAGATCATTGAACCTTCAGCCTGATCCGTTTAGAAAAATGATGAACTTCATTGATTCTGCTGGATCCATTTATTCCTGTGTTCCAGTTTGTTCCTATTTCAGACACTACTTTTTAGTCTATGTCTTTTCCAAAACTGCACATTGTTGGTTTGTATTTTGGACATTAAGTAAGTTGAACATATCTGATAATAAGCAGAGCTTAAACACATCAAGAGTTTTAACTCACTTAAGAGTTGCATTTTTCCAAGTAAGCCTACTACTGGATACAATCCAGGATAAGATATACAAAACCTGGGCAGTCCCATCAGAGGATACTCAATAAATTCAGTTCTGTAACTTTATGGCCTTCAGCATTTGTGTTATGCTTTATGTGCTTTAGGATCTCTGTGCATTTGGTCTTTAAAGGGATGCTGAATTTGGTGCAGGAGCTAATCCTAGTCTTTTAACAGAACTCACACTCTGCTATCAAAACTCTCAGTAGCAGATGCTAAATTCTCTGGGTGAAAGGTATTGCAGAAATGCAGACCACTCTCACTGTTTATTTAATACCAAGCCAGAAAGGCTAGCAGGACTTATACAATGTTTAATTTTTACAATTATGCCATTTTGCCTTACTTTGTTTTGAACAAATACATGACTGCAGAACTTTAAAAATAGTGTTTAACTTGATATTCTATGTGTAAAAATAAATAAATAGGTCTGATTTTTTTTCCAGACATGAAACTGGAACAAGATCTGACAGTATTGTATTAGTCATACTACATACTAATATAGTTATAATGACCTAAATATGTCTGATCATTCAAAAATAGTTATTCAAAATTTTAAACTGAAAATTTATTTAGAATAACCTGGGGTCTTTATAATCAAAGTGGAAAAAAAAATGAAGCCTCTATCATAGACAGCTTGGCATTGGTGCCAACGGGCATATTACTTGCACTGAAATGCAAGGCAGTACAACAGAGATAATTTTAGACCACAGCTCATAAGCAGCTGGCTAACAGCAAGAGCCCCATACAGAAGACAGAATATTTGTAAGGGCAGAAAGATAACCCTGGAGGCTTAGCTGCAGGTACTTACAAGTATCCCTTTGTCCCATCTTCCAATTATGTTTTTAAAATGACTCATTTTGAAAAATTCTAAACTTGGGTGAGAGACACGATGTGATATATAGTAATCATTCACCAGAGAAATACAATTGCTGTGGAAGAAAACCAGCCACTCTGTGCTCCTGGTGATAGCAAACTTTAATGAAAGTGAGTCGTCAGGGTAACACTTTTAGATATAGAGCTCCCAAACTAAAATTAAAGCTTTTTCTAGGATAAGAGACAGATGTATATGAAGTAGACACTGCACACTGGGAAATAATTGACCTAATACTTGCCAGGCGACTGGACGCAATACTTAATTTGAAATGTCTTGTAGCTGTATGAAGTCATTACACTCCGGCAGATAAACAATTCAGAGAATATAAAAGGCAGAGGCCAGACAGACCTTTCTGCTGGGAAAACTAACAGAAGATGACAAAGTTGTTATGAATTACTCTGTTTGCTTTCAGTAGTAGAAACTGACAGGACTCACAGCTACAAAAGAAAAAAGGATGGATCTGCTTCATGAATTAGAAGGTTCCTTTGAAATACTTTCTATTTTTCTAAAGAAGAGGTTGTCAAAACATACTGTTTTTAATTACATTCAGAGATATTTTTTGTGTTCCCCTTAAGTGTCTGCAGCTGTCCCTTGCTCAATCATAAAAAAAAAAAAAAAAAAAAATCTACTCAGAGGTAATTTTTATACATCACATATTCTCCATAATTTTATTCCTTGACAGTTTCAGCTCTTTGAACTTTGGAATGAAAATAGGACAATTGCTTCATGAGACAGGTTTTTGTTTCTGCCATTTATTTTCCCATTTACACAAAGTTCTGTGGATTTGTGAACATGATTTAGCTTAAAATATCTCTGAAAAAAATATTTAATAAAGCAATAACAAGATAAAATACATAATGCCATCAACTGCAAGTGTTCCGTTCTCCAAAACAGATAGTATTGGTTAGACTGAAAGAGAAGAAGAGCTCTGGTCTGTCTATGCCTTATGTATGAAAATTTCTTTGTCAACATAACATGTAGACACAAAAAAGAGAACTTTGGACCTTTTAAGCATTTAAATGATTTTTAATCTATTGATCTTAATTGATAGAGACAATAACAGCAGTTTAGAATACAGATGGTAATAGTTTCTGCCACACCCTCTTAACACAAATTGTGCCTCAAATTCAACTGTGGAACCTTGGCCCATATTCTGCTGGAGTATTAATCATTCTCAGAGCATATTTAAAGTCTCAGAGGCAGATTACTGTGAAAAAAACAATATTTGCCACTGAAATGGGAGATCAGTAGCAGAAAAGAACCAGGATACTGCACATAAGTTTGTAATTAGGGGCCTCATTCTGGAATAGGCTGAGCATTTCCTGAATGGTTTGGTGCTGAGTACCTTTAACTCACCAAGTGATGTCACCGTTTCAGTTGATTCAACAACACATTGCTGTGGTGGGAGGAATGAACAGAAGGTTCTTTAATAGGAGATGTGTTTCATTCGCTATTCAAAGGCAAAAAAAATCAAGTGTCAGGCAACTGGAATTCTTTGTTGCTTGCTGGAACTGCATTAATCCTGTGACAACCAAGGCGTTAGAGCTCCTCACCTGAAGCAGACAGAAGGGTGCTTCAGGAATTAAATGGTTGGAGAGATGCCCAGCAGCTAAACATATAGAGCAAAAGCCATAAACTGGCTTTGACACTCAAAGCTTCCTAAAAGAATTAAAATATGTTGTTGTCCAAGCCACAGAGCCACTTTTCTTAATAATTTTGAGGATAATGGGCAGCTATGTTGGTTGGGCTTGAAAACTGTCCAGATTGGCTTAGGGTTTGTTTTGGTTCAGCTGTCTAACATGCAAAAAATTCGCCTCTCATAAATCCATATCTTCATGCATGTTGCCTTATCAAGCATTATGTTTTACGCATGAGAATGAATAAGATCATGCTCTGTCCTAGAAAGTCCAGATCAACAAGATCTGGAACAAGCTAGTATGATCATCTAATTGTATATGAAGGAGGAAATAACTAAGAAATTTTAGTTCATGATTTACATCTGCTGAGAGAAAAGTTCAGCGTTCAGGAGTCAAACTTTCTTCCTGATTGATTCAGATAGAACTAGCAGGAAAAAATATAATTTATACTTTTAAAGTAACTGACTGTGAATTCAATTTACAAATTTCCAAACTTTCACAGTGTCTTCTTGTGTCAGGACATGATTTTTGGACTCAGTGTATCTCTAAATATTGAAAGTAGTGAAATGAAACTGCTGTTTTCTATAATGCTTTTTATTCTCACAACCATTATTGCCCAAAGCATAATTGCAAAAGCTTTCTTCACTGAAGTGGAATGACTAGCAAATGCATACAGTTCACCAAATTGAGATCTGAGTCCAAGTGAACTTCGAAAGTATACACAAACTGTGAAATCTATAGGATTACTTAATAATTTCCATCTACAGAAGGTAATCTTGGGACACACAAGTGAGCTCACATTCAAAAAACTGTGTCAAACATTCAGGAGGATCCAGAATTTTTGTAACTAGGCAGACTGAACAAATTTATCAGTCTTTTTCTCAGAAATCTTTTCCTATTTCTTTCACTCTCACTCATGATTATGAAAATCTACTACATATTCATATTTAAATTATTACACTCATTTTTAATTTCAGTCCTCTTGATGGGTTTCTTTAATTTCAAGGTTTACTTCAAACTACAGTTCATATAGACACACTAAGCCTTATTATACACCTACAAGTAAAACTGGGACAAACTGGGCTCCAGAATCCATCAATGACAAACTCCTAATATGCATTTCCTAATATGCTTGAAGTACATTGATTTCAGTCGATGGAAGCTGTAGGTTCAGAATCTATCCTTTGTCTTTTTTGTATGTTTGAAATGTAAAGGAATGTTTCCTTAAAGGAACACTGAAGACCTTGGTTTCACTGTGGTCAATTACATGGAAAAGCTATTTGCAAAAGTACTAAATTGCCTTGCTATGCCATGAATATCTATTTCAAACTGTGAAGCTGCCAAACTCTGAACACTTAGAACACTAACAGTAAATTACAGTCATGAGTATTGATTGGACTGATGTTAGAAGAAAGACACAGCAATTCACTGTTTTGGAGTTAAATAGTTTGATCAATAGTTCAAATAGGAACTAAATCTGATTGTTTGGATTCAACTCATATACTTGCAGCCATTATGAGATATACACTGTAAGCTACCAGTTATCACAGGTTGGCTCCACCTTCAATACAGTACCACTGAAGAGTAATCAAAGCTTGCTGAAATTATTTCAAATCACAATAAACAGAACAGAAACATTGCTATCTCTTGCAAACCTTTACACAGGGTAACACCACCTTAACAAGCTTAAAAATTAAAGTATAAATAAATTGTAAAGACAATTTTAAGCCATTTTGTAATTTCTACAATTCCCTAAGATATGTAAACAATCTAGTACAACGCATATATGCATCAATATATGAACTGCCATAAATTGTTAAACAAATAATGTCTACAGAATCACAGAACGTTAGGAATTGGAAGGGACCTTGAAAGATCATCTAGTTCAATCCCAGTATGCAGGGCAGTGTCTTCTCTCTAACTATAGCAAGGAAGGGAAAAAATCTACAATTTTTGTAAAAAATGTTAAATATTATAATAAAATAAATAGAAAATATTTAGTATTGCCAAAAATCCAAAAATGCACATCCTTTTAGACTGCAGGAATTAAATAGTTTTATAGACCTCTGTATTTTTGGGGGGATATTTTTACTTATTTTTTCTTAAACTCTCTTTTGTAGCTATCCTATTTTTGTAGTTATCCTATTATTGGTGTTCATGATAAACTCCGGCAGTAAGTTTTAGATGCTAATCATGTATTTAGTGTTTCATTTTTTTAGTTAAGTTTTAGTTTAACTGAATATGTTTTTCTCCTATTTAAAAATATAAATAGGCAAATTAAATTGATTTATTTTGTACTCCTCATTTCATTTTTACAACCCTCCTTATTCATCTGTTTGTAAATGATAACCTGTTAAGTTTCTCACTATGTAAAAGTCTTTGCATGTCATCAGTCACTTCCTGCCTTTTTGACTTTTCTTTTTTGCAAAAGTAAACTCTATGCTCTAGAAACCTACATACAACCACTTTTCATTACCTTCTTCCTAAGAGAACTCTCCTACCTAATGCTAGTGGAATTCCAGACACAGCCAGGCAATAGAAGAAAGGAAACTCAGGTTCAGAAGAGGGCTTTTTTGTTTTGGTTTGGTTTGGGTTTGGGTTTGGTTTTATCTACTAGTGTGTAAAGCATATGACAGAACAGAGCAGGTGGAAATGAGGCTCAGATAGGCAACAAGATTAGTAACAAAGAACACAGTTATGGAAGAACATCATTTCTTGTATGTGACCTTTCTTGTCAGGCTACCAATCTACAGCCTGACAGTGGGAATCAATGGGTAATAAGGATAATGGCTCTTTTTAGAGCCCGAGAATGTCAAATATATCATGTTAAATTTCTAAATAACTCAAGCTGAGTTATATAGAACTCATACTCCTGTATATCATCACTATTAAATGAGGTAGAGATAGCATGTTTTAGCATGTTTATAGGATTGGAACTATTTCTGGATATGAGAAGGCTTGATCTGACAGATTTTGTTTCACCCTTGTGTGTTTCCTATTCAATATTTTACATTACATTTGCTTTTACTCTATTCTCAGTTTTTTACTAGATGTCTCTTGAACGTAGATGTTGTTACTGGGGGCTTGAAGGTTATGAAAGCTATAGCTGAAGAAAATCAGGTCACACTGGCTTAAACAAATAAAGCTAATAACTAATGAAAATCAGAGATTACAATGATTCTCTCTTGTATTGTGTTGTGCTTTGGGTTTCCCAGTCTGTGATTTGAAACCTCATGGTCTGAACAGAAGTGACAGCAATATTGTCTTCACTCACCTTGAGTTGGACTTTTTTATGGAATCAGAAATGTGAGAGCATGGTGGAGTGACGGCATGCTGCCCTCCAATAACAGAAACAGGAAAATAAAGACAGCCTTTTCCCAATACTTGCTTTATCATCTGTAATTGGATTTGTAATTAAGATCTACGTGACTTATTTTTTAGCCCGTAAACAGAAAAGCCGTAATTTACCTCAGTCTTTAATTAATACATGAATAAAATTTGCAAATTTTATTTTATGTGCATATGTCATTGCCCTTTTCCATAGGAAGAATTACAGCAAGTCTGTATTACTACTGAGACCTATGCATTTGCTGGAAGGAAAAACACCAGGGAATTGTGTAGACCAAACTATAGCAAACTGTATTTTCCTATTGCTAGAAATGGGAATTATGCCTTGAGTGTGTTCTTGAACTACACATTTTGATTTTTAACCCAGATCATTTTACTGCTACACTGTGAAAAGCTTACAGCACTTCTGAGCCACCCCAGACAAGGTATAAGTCTATCTGATTTGTTAGAAGTTCCAGGATCCTTCACTGGGGCTAAGTTAAATTCTATTTGGTCTTAATCCATCACAGCTATGTTAATTGATGTGAACAGATCATTACTGCACTTTTAGGGAAACCAAATTACAAAGTCATCAATTAGAAGAAAAGAATGACTTTAGGAAGCAATTAGGAGGAACAAAAACATACTGTGTTCAGTTCACATCTATGAGTAAAACTTGTTTATTCCTACATAGTTATTATTTGGGTACATTCAAAGGAATCTGTAGACAATACATAGGAAAATGTCAGTGTTTGTTTTGTTTTGTTTTGTTTTCAGTCACAGATACTATATTCAAGAGAGAAAGAAAAAGTTGGCGAAAGTGTTCAGACACAATAATTATTCCAGAAAATACTAACTAAGCTGCTGCACTGAAAAAGTGTATATTTCTGCAAATTGATTAAGTAATAGAGTTTTATAGGGTTTTTGCTATAAATTGATTAAGTAATGGGGTTTTATAGAACTAACTATGTCATTCTTGGTGTATCCAGACTAATTCTTACTCAGATTTTCCTGATATTTTCCACTGTCTGAGATTTCTACACAGAAAAGAGCAACAAGTTTAACAGTCACCAGGAGGATCAGAATTTGGCAAGTATTGCAGTGGGAAGAAAACACGACAGTAAGACACCTCACATATCTTTCCTTTGAACCTGAGCCCTTTCCTGTGATAAATAACATTTCTTTAAGTAACCAGATGTCTGGGAACACTAGGCATGATATTGGTCAGAATACCTCAGTGGAAGAAGAACATCTGATGGGAAAGAGACAGCTGACAAGAGAGAAGTCTAAGCTAGGAAACAGTTTGTTGGGCTATGATCTGCAAAGCAGTCATTACTGATGTGTAAAGAGGTAGGTTCCTTCAAAGAAATAGGCAAAAACTCAAGAAATTATCAGCAGAAAATATTTGTAGAGGAGTTGGAGAGTTAGAAGTGAAAACTGTGTTAACAAGTGTTCTGCAAAAAATAAGCAGAATTTCAGAATTTAATTCACCATGATTTAATGTGAAAAGTAAAAAATTGGGAAAAAGGTTTAATATAGTAAAAATTCAGGAAGAAGGTATCTTTAAGGTATCTTTCAGCATTCAATGGCTGCTTCTTGAAAGAGACTTGCTTTTATGCAAGGGATGATGCATGCCCTAATAGTAAATATTTTGTGTATGGTTTTTAAACTCTTAGGGCAGGTGACAGCCAGCATCAGTTACTTTCTAGTTCTGCAAATCAGTTAAGTATATGTGATCTGTACTTGGCTTCAGACAGAAGCAGGGAAGTTGTATAAGAAGGGATGCAATTCAAGTAATTTATCACATGTAAAATTAATTTGTCAAAAAGTGCCTGGTGTCTGATATTTAAGGGACAAAAATCACAAGCCTGAATTCCTACATGAACTGCTTCCCCTCACCTTAATGGCAAAAAGTTAATTATCCGGACATGTGCGGACTTAATTTCAGGAAAAGCTCACTTTTTAAAGTGAGTAGTTTAACTCTACCACCCCCTTACTCCTCACACACAAATCTAAACGTAAGCAGTCTATTCAGAGACTGAACTTTAGCTGACTCTTTTTTCTTTTCTTTTTTTTTTTTTTCTGTCATCATCCTCCAACTGCTTTGATGTTACTAGAGATTACATTGAAGTATGATTAGAAGGGATGCTGGAATTGTGCCCACCTCTCCTCCCAGGATTTTTAAGAGAGATGTGAGTAGAACTTTCAAACTTTGGCTAAAGATGAAAGGCTCTAGAAATATTGTGTGAAAATGTGAAAGGCTCACCACACTCTTTGACTCAGGTAGAACGCTCACCATTTTCTTCAGTGCAATACCTCACATGATCCAGTATCTCCTCAAATGAAACAGAATAGTTCAAAATATAAATTTAGTATCAGGTGTCTAGATCTATTTTGTAAGGAATCCCATGATGACAAATGTTTTTGCCCACTTCCTCAACTGGACTTAAAAAAAAAAAAAAGAGAGAGAAAGCAAGAATGTGTTATTATTGTAAGGGGAAAATACCTTGAAAATATATTTTGGGAAAACATTTCAATAGGTAAACAGACCTTTCCTGGTAAATGCTAGTAGGATGCACATAAAGAAAAAGGACTACTTACATTCTTGCACTTCACCTAGCAAAGACAGTATGCCTTCCTATGAACTCAGTATACATTTACCTATAGAAGCAGACCGACTTCCTGTCCTACTCCATCAAAGATTGCCTGGATCATGCCCATAACACAAACAAACAAAACTGAATACCACTCAGTTTTTAGAAGATATTCAAAACCTTTCACCAGTTCCTCTTTCATGCGACTGTGAACAGGGAAAGTTAACTGAAACTGGGAGTGGGACACATCCTTTGAAATAACCACAGAGGAAGCAAAATCCCTTTTTGGAACCAGATAGCCAAAAGAAGCAAAGCCTTCAGTACAAACACAACTACATTTAAACAGATGAAGGCTTAATCGTCTGGCAAAGCCAAATGCCTTGAAAGCAGAAACAGCCAGGTAGCCTCAGAATAAGTACCTTGAGAGGTGCCAGAAAAAAAAGATGAGAAGAGTTTTTTGTGGCTCAGAATGATTGAAAAGGCTATGGAGTTTTGAGCAATTCATTATGTCTTCCTCTGATCTGTGGCTGTTTGTGAAGGAAACAAAAATTATTATTGTATTTCAACCTTGTTTTAACAGTATTGACTGCACCACTGGTTTCTCCTCCTAACTGGAATAGCATTATACCACTTTTGAGCTGTTACTGGGATGCCATTCACATCAAAAGGAGGCAGCAATCAAAAGTTATGTCATCTTTCCAGGTAAATAAATTGAATGCTCTTTTTCTTTTTTAATATCAATTCTGCTGCTGTGTGCCCGACAGTAAGGTGAGGAACACATTTAATCCAACCTTTGCTTGCATGGAGCTTATAATATCCTCACTGTATAAATACTACGTACAATTTCATGCTATATAAAGATTATATAAAAATAGTAATTTGTACATTAGAATCTTAGCTTTGCTTTTGTTACCAAATATCCTATCTCAAAGGAGTCAATAAAGACAGCACTTGAAATGCAGTACCCTGCAGTGTGACAGTATGCATTATTCCTGAGGAGGAAACCCACATGGGATCCTAGGTCTTTCTGTACTGGGCAGAAGCTGGAAAAGAACCCTGTGGGCTGCAGACTCCACAGCCCCATTAAAAGTCTGCAGGATGCTGCTTTTCCCTTAATCCACACTTACACTTAATTTCTCATATTCTCTAAATCAATAGAGAAAAACATCTCAAAGCCCTTTCTCTAGGAGATATAGCAACCAGAAATAAAATTACCGAAATAACCATTAGCTAACAAACTATTAAGTGCAGCTGTTAGGATTTATTTTTTTACATAATTAAAGTGCTAAAAGTTAACTTTCTTCAGTCTATCAAAAATATGTTTTATCCAATTAGTACATGATAAAACTAATTCTACGTAAGACCTGTTGAGCGAGCAGTGTTAATCCTCCATTTTGGCCATCCGCCAATGTAAAACTTTGCTCAGATTAACATTTATTAATACTGTGGGGACTGGGCTGGGAACAAAATAAAAATAAAATAATAATAATAATTTTTTTTTAAAAAAAAAAGTATCTAAACATGCTAATCTACTTTTTCTTTGACTTCATTTTTTCCAGATCACCAGCAATGGTAGGACAGCAATAGAAGATATCTCTTCTTCATGGATTACAAATTCTGTAAGCATGGAGCTGAATGTGTTAACACCTACAGTGCAGCACCATTATGGAGCAATTGTTTCCATGATAGAAGCAGTATTTACTGTTTGATGCCTTAGCATAAGTCTCAGACACAATTCCATAAGTGTCTTCTCAGATAAGAACTTCAAAGCAAATAAGAGAGAGTGGAGTTTGAGCAAAGGAGTTAGAGTCAGCCTTCTGAATTTTATATGCAGCTCAACTCATTATTTTCTACATGACTTTGGTCAAGATCACAAGTATGCATCAGATTACTCATCAGAGCTTCAAAGGACCATGGAAACTAGAGAAACAAAGACTAATTAAAGAACAAATCTGCTCTTATTACCAAGCCATTGGTTCACAAGTAACACTGCATGCAGGAACGTCCATCTCTTTTCATGCCACAGGCAATAAGAGAGCCAAAGCTAAGGCCCCTGAAATGATTGTTCACTTATGTGGATTTCTGGATAGGCAGATGTTGGAATACATGTTTGTGTAACTGGTCTTGACTATATCAGCTACACCAAAAACTAGACTTATAGTAAGAAATGCTTGCATTATATTTCTTACCATTTTCCAGGCATTATCACGGTTCCGTATGTATTATGCTAGAATTCATGTGTTATTTCCCTGAGGCTCGTTTCTGCACATATGGGGGCAATGGGTACCTTGCTCTTGACTTCAAGTGGAGAATGACTAAGTTCTGAACTTTATTTACCTAAAGTCTTAAGACAACCTTGGGTCACATAACTAAGGCTTGGCTAACATTGTGTCATTATTCTCACTAACTCTTGACCCTACTCACAAAGTAACTACAACCAATGAAAATCCACCCTACCTCCAGGAGGCCCAGGAAAAGGAGTTTATCCGCACCTGCATCCTGTGTAAGTGGATGTAACACTGCAGACAGGAAGAAATAGCCTAAGGAATGGGATTTGTGATTGCCCCTCACCTCAAGTTTGCTATTAGCCTAGATACCCTCTTAGCATGCTACCTCTACAAAAACCTCACTTCAAACACCCTGTTGAAGGAGTGTAATAAAACATTTGTGAAGTCTAATCCATGGGTTAAAGTGCCTAAAAAACTAAATGGCATGATGCTAAACTTTACTGAATCTGGCCCTTATTATTATTTTTTTTGCTACCAAAAATAAATATAAAAATAATAAAAAAAAATCTAAGGCAAACTGCAGAAATATTGACAGCATGGAAATAAAACTGTACTAATTATTCATTAAATCAACAAGTGCAGACTGAGATATACTTTCTCTCCTATGTTCAGTCTTGATTTCTTTAAACAAAAGAAGCATAAAATATGAACAAAAGATTTTGGGGCGTAGTGGTTGGGAAGCTTTATGGAGAATATTTTGGTAAAACGTAGTTTGTTTTACATGTGCAAATTTTGGCTTAAAAATCATGTAAAATAAGATAGAATTCCAGCAATTGAAAAGACTTGACCATGAAAATTCTGTGGCTGCTCCACCCTGTCCTACATAAGTGTCAAAATGAACAGTAGCAGGAAGGCATGTGTGCTCTTAGAACAATTTCTTCTTGTTTACAATTGCAATAGCCTAAAATGACTCATTGCTTTGTACAAAATGAGAACTATGTGCTCACAAAAGATGTTTCGGTACTATCTGAAAAGTTTTAGCAAATTAGAATGTCCAAGTGATATATGCAATTTCTTTGAATATAAATTTGAAAATTGTGGTGCCTACAAGGATTTGAAAAGATACGTAATTTCTTAGAATTCCCTGTTCCATGTTGATAAGCTAGGGGACATCTGTTTTATTTTAAAATTTTTCAAAGGGCAGGTGTTGTAAAACTAAATTAAGAACACTGCAATACTTGTCTCTCAGGACTTTCTAAAATAGAACATTTTCCAGTGTTATAAAAATTCTATGCAGCGTTTTGGAAAATGTTAGGAACTCTTTTCGTCATAAGTTCCTCCTTATACACATAATAAATATAAAGAGTTTTTATGAAAGGCTCCTGTATTAAAACTTAAACTGTAAAGATACAATTTTCAGAAGTTTCTTATACTAACCTTGTGTGTGACACTTTTAGTGGTAATTTCAAAGGCAGCAGAATGAGACAAATGCTTTATGCATGAAAATTACTCCAAAAATAAATTGTAAAGTGTAAGTCTGTACAAATTATGTTTTGGTGTTACTATGTCTACATAAAGAATACAGATTTCCTTAATTTAATAGAAAAAAAAAAGTTTTTATTTTTCCTTCCCTTTAAAAACCACCACATATTTCAGTTGGTTATGAAGCCAGAGAATAATACATACAACACATGAACACAAATTCCAATATGTATTACAAAAGACATACACACACCATGAAGGATTTAATCTCTTCTACAGCCTTAACACCAACACATAAGATGACTTCATTTGCAAAAACCTATGTAAAGGGGACTTAGGCAAAGAATGAACCTCTACTTGCCTGAAAATTTAGTAGATACAGAGGCTTCATTTATGAAAATCAAATAAGAAGAGCTTCTCCTTCCTGAAAGTATTCTCTGTAAAACAAGCTATTAGAAGGGAAAGAAAAAGTCTGCTCCTCTCAGATACTTAGAAGCAAATATTCCAAGAAAGAATTTTTGTGTTTGTGCTGGAGGGGAATACCAATAAAGAAGTAGGGTTTTGACTTTCTTTGAAGGTCACAAAAGGGGGGAGAGCAACAAGGAATTTTCAACACTATCCTTTTACACAAGATCAAGTACAAAACAGACCACCATATATGCAAACTGAAGTGCTCTAGCAACTTTGCTGGTTTTTTCTGTATTGACCTAGTATTTCTACATAAATTAAGACCTAACTGAACTACCACATCAGGCCAATTTTAAAAGCCACTCAGAGTGAACAAAAAATGTTATCTAAATCTGTGTGCAAACCCTCTGATGATATTAAAGGTGCTCCTGTTTCGCTGTGTTTCACACAACAGAAAGAAAATATTCAGTGAAGTGAAACAGTCCTTTTATAAAAATCAAAATTCAATGTTCCCAGGAGCTGTGAAACAATACCATTATTCCTCATCCCATAGAGGTCTACAGACAGGTACAAGTTAGGGAAAGGAAAACTGTAGGGGAAAGACTGGACATACAGAAATCACAGCCTTATATTTTCAGCAAGATTTATTAAATGAGTAGAAAGTCAAATATCCCCATAAAATGTGTGTGGTATATCAATTTTAAGAAATTGAATGGGGTCAGAAGTGTTGGCTCCTTCCCTGTTTGCTGTCTTTTCTCTCTGGGTTTGGGAAGTTCATTAAGTTCATAACAGAAATTTTGCTACTTCAAAACACACCTCATTATGAAAGGGATTTATAAAACCCATGCTGATTATAGCCAGGGGGGCTTTTTTTACAGAAAAAGCAGTAGCTGAACAGGTAAGATTCCTAGAATTTCAGGCAGAGTGTAAATGAGAGCAGAATGGGAAATGACTCGTTAACTTCTCAGAGGTCCCCTTTTGTCACTTTGACCTGTCACTGCTTGAAAAATCACTTACATCAAAGAGTATTTCAGGTGTTTTGCTACAATTTTAGCCTTAAAAGAGGTGCTCAAAATTTCTTGGTCAAGTCACTAGAGTTTATTTGAACTACAAAACATAATTTAGAATAGCCAGCTACTCAATAGACAAAACAAACCTATAACCAGCTTGCATTTTAATTAAAACAAAACTATTTGACCACATGGTATCCAAATGAAATCCCAAGTGAATTAATGTGTTAAAACAGCCAAGTTATAAAATGGTGTTTATGACTTTATTTCCAAAGTAAACACTATCAAAAAGGACTTTATAATTGCTTTGATTTCTGTTTTCCACAGAAAAATTTCTTAAGGATCTTACTGACATAAAAATGAGAAAAGTAATAGAATTTAGACAAACTTTACACTGTTGTATGCACTGAATTATATCATAAATTTGTACTCTACTTTGTAGAAACAATGCATCAAGTTATAAGGGGAGGGATCAAAGTGCAATCTCTTCGCCAAATGGCACAAGAACCCAGCTTGGAACAACTGTTAATTTAAAAGTCAAGTTAGAACAAAGTCAGCACACAAGAAACAAAAGAAAATCAGGACAGACAGAAGAGAGAGAGAAGAATTAGAAATTCTTGAAAGTCAGAGAAATGTAAATATATCTTTAGGAAAACCCTTCTGAAAATCCTCTGGAATCATTTACCATGCTTTTGATATATCGTTTTTAAGATTTACTTATAGAGTTCATTTTGCTATGAAACTTTACTTTCACTAGGCTTCAGGAACAGCATTTGTCAGACTTTGTCTTATGCTGTCATGTCCAGACAGAAGCTTTGTTTTTGCTTATATGCTGTTTTTCTAATGACCAGTAGCCTATGTCTGATTCATTTTATTTTTGCTGATCTCTGCACGGTATAACCATATTATTATTTTTTTGTAAACAGTATTTTTTCTATATTTTATGTATTTTTATGTAAATAGATAGTAATAATAATTAACCTTCTGTGTTGAATGAAGCTTTTATGACTCTAAAGTAATGATATATTGTAGAGGAATACAGGTGTGTTGTGACAGCAGACACCTCAGAAGAATTAACACAAATGCCATATTAAAAAAGCTGCATGAGTTGATAAGGGGTCAGAGGGCCAGACTGCAGGTCCCAGGGCTATAACCAACTCACCAATGGTCCTGGATAGAAACAGTTTTAGCAGTAACAAAGAGAATAAAGAACAAGTACCAAATGTCCATAATACATTTTATATACAACAGCTTTGCATGCAACATGGAGTTGTGGACCAGTAAAGAAAGAGCAAGGTATAAAGGTGTGTTAGCAAATGTATCAGAACCACCCCGCATTGACTCTAGAGTAAGGAGGAATAAAAACCATCAACATAAACATCACTTTTTTTGGTGGTTTTTTTTTGGTAAACGACTTGGAAAACTGATGAATTGCTGTAACCTGCCCCTCTGGACAGAAGCTGAAGACCTTAGGACTTGGATGAACAGTGCAACATCAAAGAAAAGGGACAGATGTTATGCATTATGTGGATAATAATTTAACAGTGTTATTTTTGAGATTTTATCTGTAAAATTATGCCTAATTTTCTTTTTTCCCCTTCTGTAATACTTAATTCTGGATTTATTAGCAACTTATGTGATTAGACTTTTAAGGTATCATTTAGACTATAATGAATGATTTCATATATAAGGTGTATTTTCTTTTGCTCGTAACTAGACTTTGAGTGTAATGGATGACCGCGTTCTTTTTATTTTATTTTTTAACAGCAAACACAAAAGGAGATATATCTTCCAAAGGAGGCAGGAGTTACAATGATGCTTATTTCTCATACAATAACCCATATTCAGTTTGTTTTATAAAATGTCTGTTTAGCTTATGGCACGTGAATAGTCCTTTAAACAGTGACTTCAAAAATTCAATAGTCCCTCAACCCCTATGGTGCCTTCAGTATTCTCTGTTTGAACTTCATGGTGACTCATACTGAGGAATTCTTGCATTACAAGATGTATATCAAGGGAGGAGCCCTTGAGATTTAAGGATTTCCAGCTAGAAAGCAACTAATTGCATATTTATATATATATATATATATTGTATTTATATATATACATATTTACTTTTAAATCTATAATACTGATTAAAATGTAATGCTAATAAAACATTATTTTTGCCTTCTTAAAGAGCCAATTTGGCTATAAATAGAAAAATCTAATGAGAAGTTGGAGAACATCATTCCTATTGAAAAAGTAAGTGTAATTTATTCTTTACTAAAGTTGATTGGATGCATGTAACACATGAGATTCTCCTCAGAAGCTCTCATTCCTAACTAAGCATTCAACTAAGTGGTACTTTAATCTGGAAGAAAAGGTATGGATTTAAGCAGACAGGAAGACTGAATAGATACTACTTCTCCCTGAAAAGCTCCATGCTGATTCTTAATTTTTTCTAATACAATATACATTATATTTTCATTAGCAGTTTGTGTTTTTAAATTCCTGTAATTACATAGATGTCTACTATAATTCGGAAAGGTGCTTGTCTTATAGGTTATACAGATAATCTAAAATGCACCAATTATAAGGAAATGCCAAACTGACCACAAGCATTTCATGAGTCTTGGGAATTTTCCAACTAATCAAAAAGAAAAGGAAAAAGCAGCAGACCAGAGAAATCATTGTCTTATGGTGTTTTAGGTTGTTTGAGTAGTCTTTCAAATCTAATAATCATTACGGATCTTCAGTAGGATTTTTTACTTTCATAACACTCGCAGAAAGGTGAATGAATGGAGGATAGAGGTGGTGTAGATGTAATGACCAGTCTTAAGTTTCTGTTACTATTGGACATGTCCCTTATTATCAGAAATTCTAGTTTCCTTTTTGTCATGGATTGATGACAGTGTTCTGAGAAAATGGCATTCAGACAACTGGATACATCACTACCAAGAAAACATAAATAGCAATACATAACTTTTGTAAAAGTCTCAAATATAGAAGTCCTACTGTAATTAAAGGAACTGGATAAGATTGGAGTAGTAAAAATAAGGATGATGTTTTTAGTAAATATAAGTTTGAATCACTAAAGATAATTGTGTAAGTAAATTTGATTGCATAAATAAAGGAATTGTTAAAATTGAGAGCTTTTTATTACCCACTGTTTGGATTTATTTTTATAATCTGGCAGATAAATTTATTTCTGGTGTGCATGTAGGACTCACAGCAAACCAAGAAGAATTTTTCCTCTATTATATCTCACTGCAGCAGCACTGATTCCATGAAAAATTATCTCATTTTGATGACCTTGACCTTACCATCTGACATTTTCCTTTCATATCACTCAGGATTTTTATTATTATTAGAAATAATAAAAAATGTTTATTTTCTCTGTGTGCCTTACAACCTTGTAGACCTCTACCACAAAGCTTTTTCTCTGTTCTGCAGCAAATTTTCACAACATTTGGAAAACACTTGGTGTCCTTAAGACTTCTACACCTATAGGAAACCTCAAAATTTACCAATGGGTTCAAAAGTTACTTAAAAAAATACAGGAAAAGGACATATTGACAAAAAGGTACTTTTCAGGTGGTGCAAACTGAACATAGACGGCCAGTCAGGTTTCTGTGGAAAGCCAGTATTTTCTACAAAATAGATTCTAGTAATTCAGAAGAATTAGATGTATAGTACCTTAAGAAAACCCCTACATTTTTGCATTTTAATTGATGTAATGTTGATTGTGCTGTTTTTGAGATTAAATAACACAATTTTTAGAGGCATGTTTACTTAAAGTTTTGCCAAAGTTTGGACACAATCTAAAATTTTCCTTATACTTCAACTAGTGTATTTCATTAGTTCTCAGACAAAGCTAAGAAGGAGTGCATGATTTTGATTTTAAATCTTGGTCACCTTTCTGCTCCCATGCTTTATAGACAGGGAAAAAAAAAAAAAAACAACGACCTTTCTGTCAGGGAGATAACTTCATTCTGAGAAAATTCACCTAAACTTTGCTACATTTTTAAGAACAAGCCAGTCTGAGAAAAAATAAATCGTCTGTGTCCACAAAAATAATGCTTTCTTAAGACCATGGAATTACTTAGAAGTGCCTGAATTTGTCTATGTATCTGCTATCAGGACCTATGAAACCCATTGGTTATGTATCTCATCCTTCTCCTTCACCAGTGTTACCTCACAGAGAAAACTTTCTAGTGTGATTGTTAGCTCAAGACATTTGTGCAGAAGCTTGCAGGGCTTCTGCTGTTTGAATCTGTGCTTCACGTTGATGCTGCACTAGAGCGTTCCTGGGGCCTTTGAGCTTTAGTTCTTAGCCTGTCAGCTAATATATTACCCACAGAATAATACATTAAGAAGATATATATTTATATATATATATATTTGAGTATAGAATCAATCACTTAAATGTTGGGAAATGCTTAATTAGTCATTGTTTCTGACTGCACCATGGTATAGTTCTTAATGTTATAGTCTTTTTGCCTCTGCTCCTCCTCCTCCAGTCTCACATTTGTTAGGTATTCCTGTGCAATGCTGAAATAACATTTAAATTAAACTTCTCATAGACTGCCAGTAGAGCACGTTGCTAGATGAAAAGCTTATTACCTTCAGTCTAATGTGCAAAAATATTGAGCAAAAATATACAGAAATTCATGTCTAAACACATGAAATATTTCATGCTAAGTTTAGTGAAGAAATCACACCTAAATGTCCAAAGCTAGACACTGAAGTTTTAGATTTTCATTTGACTTTGTTGCAGATTATTCAAACTTGTTAACACAGCCTAAGTTCGCAAGACTGCTGTGCAATTTATAACACCAAATAGATTGTCTTAGCTTTTCTATGCTGGCAAAATTGGCAGATAGGGCCTGCCAGCCCTGAAAAGTGATGGGCGTACATCACTACTTGTTACCTTGAATTGAGATCACAGCAGATGGTATGAACACAGACCTTTACACTTCAGATTCACCTCTGTTAAATAAGATTAATAAGGTATCCTTCTTTTGCAGAGTTGTGGTGAAAATGAGCAATAAATGTACACGTCTGAGATATTACTGATGGATGCAAGAGAAATTTGGATGGGGGAATTAATCACTTTCTCAGATAAGCAGAATTTGAATAATATAAAATTAATGTGGTGCTTGACTGTTTTATTCTCACTGAATGAGAAATGTTGTTTTACTGAGGACTATAATGAAATGGGCACAATTTTACACTGTGATTCACAAGAAATTGTCTTTGGGGAACATTCTCTTCAAAACTTCAAAATATTTGCAATTTACTAAAATGTAAATTGACAACTTTGGTAATCATCACTCTAGTTGGACAGAATTTGGGGGTTAGCTTCACTTTCTTTCTGATATTGTTAATGTGGATCCTTGTTCTACACAAGCTCCCAGAAGGACTTAAGATGTTGATGGAGAAAATTACTTTTTCATTTGCTGTGAGTTTATCCTGAAAGTACCTTGAGAAAAGAAAGCATGGAAAGAATCTTGCATGCCTGTAGGTGCTAGACTAGCAATAGAAAATAGAAAACTCTATTTTTGATCTTCGCCTTCATTTCCTACTATAAAAAATACAAAAAAAAAAAAAAAAAGTACTACCAAAAAACAAAGGATCTTCAACAATTCAACACACACATCCTGAAATTTTTACAAGACACTGGAAAAAGGAGAAAAATAGTAGCCCTCATGTGTCATGTTTACAGAATCACCTTAAAAGGATGTAACTGCAAGTTTAAAAATACGTATGACACTTTCCAGTTCTCAAATATAGTACTCAGTTTAAATATCTCTAGTATCAACACTAATGACTTTTTTTGTTCTAACATTCTCCATACTCTTGAAGGAAAAACATGCTAAATCATAGCTAGGTTCACTAAAGTATTCACTGGCCCATCCCAGGGAAGCATCTGATTTCAGTAGGTACTCATGTGCTTGATCTGAAAATTCCTTAGGTGCCTGCAGATATGCTTCTCTCTATGTCCAGTACTCTGATCTGAGCACTTATGATAATCAGCAAAGGCATCTTGAATCTAGCTGTGGTCCAGAAACTGGACAAAGATGCACCGCAGACTACATCTTTAGCCTACATTTTTCTAATGAAAAATCCTAAAGCAGAATCCAGAATTCAAGCTCAGGTGCAGTCCTAGACTCTGACCTAAACCTACTCTGGGAGAGACCCAAATGTCCTTCATCCTCCTTTGAGCCCTGGTTTCTGTGGGAATGAAATGCAGATGTGTAAGCTAAAAAAGGGATCAAAACATACTATTGTCAGACCCCTATCCTGCAGTACTAAGAGGTGAGGACCATTTAGGTGTACATTTGTTCATAATCTAGACGTAGTCTAGAAGAAACTGTCAGATATTGTCATAACCTCAACAATGACTAAAGACATTTCAGGCTATGGAAGAACCAAAATGAGTAATGAAGTTGCAAGTAGACCTCACATACAAAATGCAGCTGTAAGCATTACTTTTTAATGTATTTGGAGGAGGTGTCCATATTTTATATATGAACATGAAAGTTGATTGGTATCTTCACCCTGAAAATGAAAGAGACAGCATAATGCTCCCCTCTCCTGAAGGAGCTGAAACATGCACCCATATTTCCAAAGGGGTAGGCTGGGCTGGAATATACTTCTCTGTAACTAATCCCTAAAGAAACCGGAACGTTTTCATTACAAGGAGAGAGAACTCTCGCCCTCTTTAAAAGCTGCTGTCTCATGTATAAGTTAATTTATGCTTTATTATAATAGGACTCATCTAATTTACAAGCTTTGACTCAGAGTTCTGCCTCCTCTGTGAAACACTACCATGTCCTCCCTTCCTGCTGGAGCCGTGGCACAAATCCACACAGGAAGGAATACAAGATTCGCAGGGTGAGAAAACTATCAGGAAGGTGGGAGTTCACTTGGGTGGGGGGAGATTTTATGCTTTGCTCCCAAATCCTTTTATATGGAAAGCAGAAACATTAATGTAAACAGGGACTGAAAACTTGTGAGTGCCAGGATACTCCCTAGATAATCATATTTCCTTCCAGGCTTTCTCATTCCATAATAGAGTCTGGAATATCTCTTTTTTCTTTAGAGAGGGCCAGGTTCAGAGGAGGAAGAGAGTGCCCTCCAACCACCATAGCCAATAATTTGGTGATTAAGTAAAGTGGGTTTCAACTCCATCCAGTTAAGAAGTACACCAAATTTACATCTACCAAGTTTCTGGTTGGAAAAAAAAAAAAAAAAAAAAAAAAAAGCTCTGAACATTAATTCACCAACTTTCTGGAAGTAATAGTTGTTTTCTCTCCTTAAAGACAGATTATTTCAGACCTTTGGGGAAAAAACTGATTTTATAAAACATTCCTCTGCCCATCTGTGCTAAGGCCAATGTGATCTGAGCTAAATCCTTAAGGCAATTCACCTAATAAACAGCCAGGTCCAGAAGGGCATTTTTATTTTTTATTTTTTATTTTTTTTTTAAATCTAGTATTTTCCATCAGATATTGTCACAAGAAAAAAACAAACAAACAAAAAATTGTGTATAGCTGTTATTGCTCCTTCATGTCTACCTGGGGGTGCTGAGTAAGCCAAACAGTATGTTACTTTTCTAATACACAGCTGTGATCTTTCTTTGCATGAGACACTATCAACACTTTTATGATTCCTGATATGAAAACACAGGATGATTTGAAGAGCCTATGTGAATTTTAATGAATTAAGAAGGCTCAGGTCCTAAACAATTTACCACCTAGGTAACAAGAAGAACCCTACAGTCATAGAAGAGTCATGTTGAAAGGTGGCTCTGTTATTTGGAATAATGTATTCTGGAATTTAGGTTACTCAGGGCTCTGCCAAACCAAGTCTTGAATAATTCCAATGAGGGAGACTGCACCACTTCTCTGAGCAACCTATTCCAGGGCTGAATGGTTCTCATGGTGAAGAAGGTCTTGTGTATATCTGGGTGGAGCTTCCCCTGAAGCAGCCTGTGCCCCTTGCTTCCTCTCCTGTCATTGTGCACCCATGAGAGGAGAGTACCTCCATCTTCCCTCGAGCTACCCTTTCAGGTATTGGAAGACTGTGATTAGTTCCTACTCCTCTCCAGGCTGAACAAACTCCCTTCCTTTGACCTTTCTTCTAGGGGAACGCTTCATGTGCCCTCCCACTAACTTATTCAGGAAGCTTCCCTATAGTAGCATATTGAATAAAATTGTTTCTGAATGTGCATACTTGGAAAGTCAACAAGAATCCCTTCAAAGCTTTCAAAAATAAAATCAGCCTCTTTTAACAGCCTTAATTCCCCAAAGCATTTTTTTTCTTTTACTAGGTCAACTTCATTCAGAAAAATAAAAGTAATAAAAAATAACAAAATTCAAAGAAATAAACATAAACAAATAATAAAAATCTAGCTTTCAAAGTAAACAGCTTTCAATCTTTTAAGGTGCACAGGTGGGCCAGACACGAGCTCTGTGTGAAGAAGTGTGTACATGGGAGAGAAGGAAAGAAGGCAGGGCTGGATTCTCAATGAACTGGCTGCTGAATTATATTTAATGATTTACAGTCCATGAAGACACCATGTGGAGTGATGCAGAATAGCAGGTTTGTAAGGAGAAGTCAGAACAAAACTAGAATTATGACCAAATACTTTTTGTTAAGTCTGAGAGCATTTGGGCCCAAAAAATAACTTTCTGTACTTGGAAAGAAGGCAGAGACAAACAAGCAGTGCAAACAGAGCAGAGAGTCACAAGCTGACCTTGTTGGGATATGACACTACAATATTGCAGTAAAGAAGAAATGTCCTTGCGTTATTCTTTCTCTGTAGAGCTGAGTACACAGTATTAACCTAACAGCTGCACATTATTTTTGCTCATTGTTGGATGCGAACTGTCCCAACAGCAGCAGTTTAGGTTGTATTTCAGACTTTAATTCCACTGGAGCTTAAAAACAGCTCATTTAGTATATCTGAATTTGGTTTTGAGATTTTTTTTTCTTAGTTATGAAAAATCATCTCTTACAGACATGATTTCCCTGATTTTTAAATAAACCCTGTATCTTTAGGGGAAAAAAATGCAGAAATTATCTGTGGTGACTCTTTATTGTTTATACATAAACCAGCTAATAATACAAGTAGTTCTAGAAGTCTCTACAAAGATTCTCATCCAGTAAAAGTCTATAGCATTTTTGTTTTAAAACTCTTTAAGAATTACAGCATTGTAAGATATAATGAAAAATTAAAATGGAGATGCTGTTTGATATCCAGTAATTTGACAGTGTGAGAATGCCATTGCCATTAAATACACCACAAAACACACTGCTAAAATGTGAATGAGGAGGCAACTCATGAAGTGCAGAGCGGCGCAGTGAATTCCACTGCAGCAGACCAAATCAGATCAACTCTACAAGATGCAGATCAAGGCTGGGGGCTCCCCCACAGTTCTCACTCCCCTTTTTGTGGGCACAATCTGGATAGAAGATACATATGTGCAGGTTCACAGCACAAAAAGATAGTAAGAGACAGGAAGAATAATCGTTTCATTTATGGATCTTCCAACTCTGTCTCTTGGAAGTGAACCACAGAAAGATCAGAAAATGCAGCCTACAACATGAAACTACTGAATCAGATTGCTTAAAGTTTATTTCTCTTAAAGCTCACCCTGAAAGTTACCTATGCAATGTTTTTTAATCAAGATTAAAAAATCTGTAACCAAACAAGGGAATATTCCAGCACTAGCTGCAAGATATATATACAGAAGAGTAAACAGCCACAGAAAAGATAAACCTAAAAAAGATAAAATCTTACCATTTAGAAAACAGATAGGCAGAATGTTCATCACATCATAGCCAACGCTTGCAGAAATCAAGCAAAAGTTTAAAAACTAGTCCAACCCAAACTCCTGAAAGAATTAGTTTTTTTTTTTCTTTAATTTTTTTTTCTAGATGGGCTTCAACAAAAACAATAAGAAAATGCTAACTAAGCCACAAGAAAGAAGTACGAAGATAGCGTTAGGATCTGTTCAACATTAAGCCATGGAATAGTCACAGAGGATTTTGTATGTTAAGTTGCTCTGGCTAACATTTAGTGAAAAGAAGAAAATATTTGGTAGCTTGTTGCTGACTTAGCAGTTCCTCCCATTAACAGCAAGCAGCAGGACTAAAATGAAGAAACCAAGGTGCTCCTTTGTTGTTATAAAGGTAGACTTCTGATGTTCACTGTGCATAACGCTTATTATGATTATTACTAAAAAGGCTGCAGGGATTCAATACTACTCATTGTGAACAAGTATGGCTGGTCCTTAAATTGATTTAATTCACTTATAGCTTCTATTCACAGCTGTAATAATTTCATGCAAGTAATGGCAGGTTCAAATATATTGCAGTCACTGTGAGTTCTCTTAAACAGTCAAGCAGTGTAGTAGTCTAGGATATTGTCAATAAATCCAGGGGATATGTACCAGCAGTGAGACAAATACTAAAGGAAAGAGGAAAATAATTGATCTGGCAGCAGTATGAAAATGGTGCCATTTTTTCATGTCCCTTCCCAATTACAAGCTTATCCCCTAAATTATCAGTATTTGTAATATTCTAACTTTAGTCTAACTGAAATCCTGTTCTCATTTATACGATATCCTGTTATACTGTGCTGTGTGTTTAAGTAGCATTCTGCAGAGCTGAATTTGACTGCTAGTTAATCTGTGCTGATGCAGAAGTTTACTTGCTTGGTACACATGCACAAAAGTTGTGTGTGCCCCAAAAGGTCTGCATATATCCAATTGTATTAGTTTGGTCCAATAAATTGTATTATCTCTACCTACGTATTTTGCCACAACATTTGTATTTCAATTTCTGCTTTATAGTTTCTTTAATCTTCTCATCTCATGTTTTAAGAATACCAAAAATGTATGTTGGGTAATATATGTTCCTTAATGCTTGCCATTATTTAATAAGTTTTTTCATGAGCCAGTTCTGATCTCCTTGACTTCACTGGGAGGAAGCTCATACATCTCCTCCCCAGGCTCTATGTTGCAAGTCTTTTTAATGTTTCTTCCCTGGAAATGCCTTTTCTCCCACATCCTCTCTCTTATCACATTTGTTCCCCTTTCTAGTACCTGTAATTACGTCCTTTTTGAGATGGGATGGCAAAGTGAATTTATGGCTCTGTTTGGTTATCCTAAATATACAAAAGGGAAAAAGAAAAAAGGAACAGATGGTTTACAAACCTTTCATTTTCAGAAGCTTGGGCTCAGATACCTAAGAGCAGAAAAAGTACTCTCCCAAGAAGTCTTATTGAGAAAATTGTTCCAGACATTCTGTTGTTTCCAGCTCGGCTTCGCATGCCTGCCTTTTAAGGAGAACTCATATTTTCTTAGGAAAAACCTCCCTGCAACACATGTTGGAAAAGGTAAAGAGCCATAAATCTGTGTCAGATACAGATGTGGAAGACTCTGGTGCCTAAAAGTCATCCCAGCTTATTTTTCTAAATGCTTCCATGGTTCATTAAGGCAGTTTAAATTCATGCACGCACATTAGAGGAAAATTATTCACATTTGGTAAATATGCAGTGTATAAACTGTGCATAAAAAGCACAGCGTTGAGGAACATAAGCTGTGGTTAAAACATTTGTTGGAGAATTTTGCTCACAGGTCATAAACACAGTAAAAAGCACACTCTCCTTCTGTTTGAGTTTATAAGATTCAAGCTACCTATGTATGTATCTGTATAACCGTGTGTATGTACCCTCCGTGGCAGCTTCTGAACAGCTGCACACAGAATACAGATGCAGCTCTCACTACTTTTCTGTTTGTCATTACTCCCAGAAGAAATATATCTTTCTTAATACGCAAGGTAAGCAAAACAGTTTAGAGTGCTTCCTTAGCATAGATGCTTAATGTTGAACATCAGATTTTTATTTTCCCCATTTAAAATCACCAGATTTAAGAGTATTTTCAACTACATATAAGATATGCAGACACACATACATGCTTCCTCCGATCCTTCAGGCCAATATGTTTCTCTTTCTCACATTGCAGGTATTTGTTTTCGTATACTTTCACATATTAAATTTGGTGTCCCTCTTCTTGATATCTCTATGATATCTTCCCAGATTTGTTCTCTCTCTGCTCCACATTCCTTTCACCTTTGCAGTTTTATACTTTATTATCAGTCTCTTAAATCATTAATATTTGCTTTCAGCATTATCAACAACTAATTTTCTTTCAATAGCATGTCATTGAAATTTGTAATCTTTTTGTAAAATTCCTGCCTAATCTATATTTCCTATTTTGCCTGAATAACCTTATATAATTCTTTTTCATCATTTTTAAAAATACCCCTCCTCTTAAAAAAAAAAAAAAAAAAAAGATTTCAGTCAGATGCTGGCCTCTTCATTACTCTCTTTCAAAAAAATAAAGTAACAATGTAAAAATAAATAAAATAAAATAAAATAAAAATAAAAACTACTTCCTTACAAATACACTTTGCATGAAAAATAGTATGTACCATTAACCAGTGTCCCCACCCTACTATTCATAATTTCCTAAGGGAAATTAATACAATATGTTTATGAAGTGTTCAGAAAAATATTCAGACAAACCAACATAGTGTCATAAAGTGCTGTCATTCTTAGATGTAAAAATTAAACTAGTTTTATGCCTTATACAGTATACAAAAAAAAATAATAATAATGTTGGAGGGACATAAAGAACTTGGGAATATTTATTTGAAATCAAAATCAATGCTTTGGACTTCTATTATTTGGTATTACAACAAGGTCATCAGTAAGTTCTGACTAAAAGAAGGAATTGTTGTAATAGCAGAAAGCAGCCTCTACAATTTTTATAATGCTCCTAATAAGACTGTAACACTGAGCTCTGCTATAGATGAGAAATATGTGGCATGAAATTTTCCATGAGTATCCTAGGAAAGAAAATGCAGCAGTAAACATCATTAGTCAAGCGAGACCTACACGTCATAAGCAGTAGGCAAGAGTCCAGGAAGGCCACAAGGTTAAAATGCTTTGTTTGAGTAATTATAGGATTTGAAGGATTAGACTGAACTGAAAGATTTAAGGACATGGAAGGATTAAAGGGAAAAATAAATAAATTCAGTTGAAGAGAAAAAAGTTAGAAAATGCAGAACAAAAGTAGCATTAAATTCAGTAAAGTTTTTGAAGCAACTGAATAATTGTTAAATAATATAGTTGTATTTAGAGGCAACATTTTTGCTGCATTTGTTTGCTATTCAGTAACTGAATCTGCAGAGACAAAATATTAAAAATAATTATTATAATCAGTATGTTTGACATTATAGACATAACAAAACAAGCGCATATTTCAGGTGAAATGTCTTGGCCAACTTTTTCGTATACCAGAATGGAAAGTCATTATATACTCTGTAGATACCCTAAAAGTGAAATGCCAGAACAGAAAATGTAGGTGAAATCACACCCAGCATAGCCTGTTACTAAAATCTGAAGATGCTCATTGTGCACAAGGAAAATGAATTCCAGTTTCTACCTTATGCCACCATGAGTTACAACATTCTGTAAAGTTCATAAAACTTGTTTTTTTTAGAAGGCTGCTGCCCTTGTGAACTATTAATAGTAAGAATTAACTCCCAAATTTGTTTCAAATAAAATCTTCAGGTTCTGCATCTAGAATATTGTGGATGGGGAAAAATAAAAAAAAATAAATAAAAAAAAAAAAATCTGTATGATACTAGATGATCGATATCTCATGAGGAAAGAAGTTACCAGAAGATAAAACAACCACAAGATAATCAGAGGTATGTAACACTAAAGTTTAATGAGTTGGGTTGGTTTTTGTTTGTTTGTTTCTGAAAGTCATTCATGGTTGCAAGAGAATATCAGCTTCAGCAAAGCTATGCGAAGAGTCTAAGGTTTGAAAAATAGATTCCAGTTTTTATTTGGAGTTACTTCAGTGTATCTTAATGAAACCTCCCTATTCCTCTCTGATAATCTTCAGAATCTGGACAGCATCTGGACATCTCAGCAAGGATGTTTGAGAGAAGTTCAAGAGAAGAGATGAAATGATAAGGGGGAGGAAGAAGAAGAAAGAGAAGACTCTCTTTTCCCTGTATACTTTTTAAATACTTTTCCTCGAGGGAAGTATTGCTGTGTAGACACAAGCATACACACAAATAGGACTCAAAATGCAACACTAAGACAAGAGAGAATAAGTGAACAAAACACTTTTTTTTCTAAATGTGTGTTTCTTGCTGCTCTGTCTTTTCTAAAGATGTGCAGTGGTACTTTTGACAGTCTCAGCTAAAATAGAGTTATCCCACAACTGAAATGTGCTTCTCAGCAGGCTGACAGGTCACTGAAGCTTATGTGGTGGTCAGGTTTCAGATGCACCAATTCCCTTCTCTTTCAGCCCAGGCTGGGTGCCCGTGATGCCACTGGGTGCTGGCGACCAGCTGGGAAGAAGGCAGGCACAAAGCAGCATGCTGCAGAGGCAAACCTGCAGACTGAGTCTTCTGCTTTGTGACTCTGCCAAAACCTCACCTAGGGAAGAAGATGATGGCAAAATAGGGTTTGATTGGGCTGTCACTGTTTTTTCAACAGCAAATTTTTGAAGGAGCTGGCAGAATTTATTTCTGAACAGATCTGTTCAGAGCAATTTCTAGGAACAACTCCAATCTTCCTTAGAGCAAATTTAGCTCATAAATTGTAACTTCCTGTTCCTGGGCAGCTGAGTGAAAAGTACAACATAAAAAAACAAAACAATACATTTTCAAACAATTCTAGTCATTCACACACAACTAGGCTTATAATATTTTCAAGACAAAACTATTTTTCCTTTCATTTTTACTGGACACAGAATATAACAGAATATAAATATTCTTGGGGAAAGATGAATGTACACTATATCATTATCTCATTGTATAGGCCCAAAATTATGATAATTCAGAATCTGACTTCAAACAAAAACACAGTTAACAACCTGCAAAATCAGAACATAAATTCTTCACTTTCTTAAATTTCTTTATTAAGGCCTATCTGTTTCATTTCTCTCAAAATGATCACTTTGAAAACATATTTTTGCTTTGGGAAAATTAACTATGAACCTAAAGTAGTTACTACTGGTTTATGACTCCCATATCAAAATAAAAATTTACACTTACGTATAACAATTTTCAAGATAACCTTCTCTGAATATTGCAGTAGAGTTTTTTTCTTCCTTTTTGAAGTGGCTATTTAACTCAGTCATTCCTTCAGATAGCAAATTGCTTCAGAAAATAAAACAGATTCAGACACTATCCCAAGTCATAGATTCTGTAGTTACATCTGATTTTATTTCTAAAATAGGAAATAGATGCAGTATTCAGAAGTGCTACGTTACAAGGAATTCCAGCTTGGCAAAGCGATCTGTAATTTATTATTTGTTAAGCCAGTCTGAGCTAACCTGTCTCAGATAGCATCAGGCAAAAACTTTATACATTTGAACAGAACATCTCTTTCAGCTTAATTGTGTCTTGCTCAAGTATTGCCATCATATGCCTACCAGAAATATTACTGATGATGATTGCATGTTGAAAAATTGTAGGATTCTGGGGAATATTGCTATCTGCTTTTCCACATCACAGAAAACTCAAGTCACTTTTCTCATAAGATACTGTGATTTTGAGCCATGTGATTTTGCTTCCAAAACAAACAAACAAAAAAAAACTAGATTTCTATCAACTGAATATGTCTAGTGAAAGAGCATCTCTTGACAGCCCATACTGACAAACTTTTCCAGTGTTTCCTTCAGTGTGCTGAGGCCTGACCTCAGTTTCTACTGGAATTTTTAACCCTCGTGCTTACTTGGTGCTATTTGCTGTGCAACCATTCGCACAGTATGGAGGCTTTTTGTGTGATTTCTATTCACCAGTAGCAGGGATGACAACTGATTTCTCTCATATGGGTCACTGACCAGACACCAGATGGTGTTCCTTCTAATCTGGTCCAGAGCTGGCAATTCAGAGGTGAAAAGCTTTATCCCATTACCAGTCACCTGAGCCATCCTACCTCCAACCCAAAGACTACAGATGAAACAGTTAATTTTCTTGACATTCCTACCACCCCCACAAATATCTACTACACATCACAGACAGAAAATCATATTACTGTTACAAAATTTGACCCCTATATGGACTTGCAGAACAGCTTCTTTTTCAGAAGAGGTGCTTAAAAACCAGGCTCAGTAACTAAAATATTATTCTGTTTGGCAATCTTGACTGAACAAACCAGTTGCTCTGCCCCTTAGAAGCTAAACATAAGCAGATCACATGACAAACCTCAGGATTTTGCATAAAACTAATGGTTGTTGCAAATCTCTGAATATGCCATATAGAAAATGCATGACTAAATTCTTGTCTTTTTTCATTTTTTTAATGAAATTCACATTTCCTATAATGACAATTTTCTTTTGGGCATATTATTTTTCATGATATCATTCTTCTAAATAAAATCAGAATTTATATTGTACATTTTTAATGTTTGGCATTTCATATCATTTTATATATGTGTATGTCAATGAGTACATAACTGATTATATCTTTTTTTATTGAAATATAACCTGGGCGAAAATGTAGAATCAAGTACCCAATGTCTTTGGTATTTCTCTACAGTAGTAATGTTATTAATCTGTTAGTGTACAGTAGTTAAATTTCAGCAAATATTCCATTACATTGCTTGTAACACATAAGTACTGAGATAGCAAAGTTGTTCCTCAAGATTTAAAATGTCAAGCATAGTTATGTCCATAACTGTATAAAACTGTCAAAACATAGCTAACATAGTATTTTGACATCTGTTTTCTAAGAGTAGTGTTACATTTATGAAGGAATTTGTTACCCATGACAATATAGGTTTAGGACCTCTTGAGGTTTCCAACAGCACTGCTTTTAAATCATTGATAAATGTGTAAAAGTCAAAACGAAATGAAAAGAAAATAAACTAGATTCCCAAGTGTAGGTAAACATGAAAGTCTTGATCAGTTTTGTTTCCCTTCCCACTCTCTGTATTCTCTCTCAGTGTTAAGATCTTGTGACAGAGGCCTCCTCTAAGAATTTCCATAGCATCAATTCTATGGTGGTGTTAATTACATTTATGAAACTTCTAGACAGCCACAAGAGATACACAACTGCAAGAAACAAGACCACATTTAAGAGACCACTATGTATCAAATACTATAGAACCACAAAATGTTTCAAAAGTATCTCAAGGTTCTCCACGTGAAAATTACAGTTTCATCTTTGGGTTTTGATTCATTAACCATTATCTTTGGATCCAACTATTGTTCTACAAAAAAGGAAATGTTCAAAACATAACAGTACTTTTTTATGTCTTCTCCCATTTCCTAAAATATAGCACTTATGCTATTTCTGCCACTGTCTAGCAGCAGCATCCAACTTAGTCCCTTTCAGCTGGTAATCTTTTAAAATCCACTTGGTGTCTAGCTCCTGATAAACTCCAGAACAAAAGTCTATTTTGCAAAGCCCAAGCATTTTTACGCATGCATCGTCTGATAATTTTCACATTCTCTAAAACATTATATCATTTGTTTCCTTTGATAATGTTTTTCATTAGTATGGTACCAAGTTTCTTAACACAGCATAAAGTAAATCTTAACAAACAAACAAAAAAGCACTAACTGATAATGTGTGCCTGGATATTCACAGCTGAAGTGCTCAGATGAATAAGAGAAGCACGTATATTTTAAACAGTATACATCAGGACAGTTTGAACTGAAAGTGTAACATCTGCAAAAATGAATATAAAGGTGACATTAGGATGATTAGGCAAATAGAAAGGCTATCCTACAGCATAAGACTAAGATAGGTTGGTTTATTTAAGCTAATAAAATTAAATTGCTAGGAAGTTAATTTTTTTCTCTTATGCAAATAGATATGATAGGAAGTGAGAGTTCTTTAAACTATAGAATAATATGGCACTAGAAGAATAAATGGGACATGAATACATATAGACAGAAAGTTAGAATGGTGGATTCCTAAGCTCCAAGGCATTTGGGGTCAAAAGGAGAATACTGAAGGTGCAAGAATCAAGAAGCTTTTAATATCAGCATGGTTGGGAAATTTTTGAGAAAAAGCACTGCCTGAACTAAGGACTCAAATAAGGACTTGACTGAATAAGGACTTGATTATGCTTTTGCAGCTCATTTTTAGTTCTCAGATGCCTTCTTTAAATAGCAGCATTGTGTCATAAGCTGGTATCTTATGGATCACTTTGTTTTAAAGCCTGCTGATATCATAAGCTGTAAAGCATGTCAGAAAAATAAATAAATAAATAAAGGTAATGTAGATTAAGTCCAGATAGTGTTGGAGTTGTTCAGACACTGAAGAAACACTTTAATTACCAAGTTACAATTCAAATGGTCATGTCCAGTTAGCTTAGTGAAGAAAGGATGCAGTTTGTCAAAGCCTGCTTTTTCCTCCCCCAAAATGGAGAGTGAGGTACACTAGGTAAAAAAAAAATCGGCTAATTCAGAATTTATGTGCCTGTATCAGGGATGGATGCAGTAAAAACCCCAATTTTGCAGGGATGTTGTGTGGTCAAGTGACAAAATACCACACTATGGAGCCAAATGTATGATGGAAAGGAATACAGTGAGGGGAGATGTGGAACAAATCTCACCTTTCCCTCCATCTACCACTAACACCATCCACCTTTCTCAACAGCTTTACTTCACAGCTAGGCCCTGAGATGTTCTGCCAGATCAAAGAGAGGATTGTAATAACACTTAAGCCTCGGGAGCAATGAAGTTATTCATACTCTGCTGTAATCTGCAGTCAGCACGGATTTCTCTGCCAGCTGTAGCATCGCATGTTCATCACCGCCCTGTGCCACCAGTAGCCTGCAGACACGCCAGGGAGAGAGCGCAGTGAGGTGTCTGGCTCTGTATCAATACTTGAGGAACACTGCACATCCAAAAGCTTTCTCTACACTGAGCAGCACCCAACGGCAGC